>NW_027599755.1:0-22207 GCF_964194155.1 Cetorhinus maximus
CGCTCTGTTTGGCTCTGATTGGCTCTGCTTCACTCTGTTTGACTCTGTTTTGCTCTGTTTTGAACCGTTTGGCTCTGTTTTGCTCTGTTTCACTCTGTGTTGCTCTGTTTGGCTCTGTAAGGCTCTGTTTGACTCTGTTCTGCTCTGTTTGACTCTGTTTGGCTCTGCTTGGCACTGTTTGGCTCTGTTTTGCTCTGCTTCACTCTGTTTAGCTCTGTTTGGCTCTGTTTGGCTCCCTTTGGCTCTGTATGGCTCTGTTTTGCTCTGTTTATCTCTGTTTTGCTCATTCTGGCTCTGTTTCGCTCTATTTGGCTCTGTTTTGCTCTGTTTAACTCTCTTTGGCTCTGTCATGCTCTGTTTCGCTCTGTTTGACTCTGTTTTGCTCTGTTTGGCTCTGATTGGCTCTGCTTCACTTTGTTTGACTCTGTTTTGCTCTGTTTTGATCTGTTTGGCTCTGTTTTGCTCTCTTTCACTCTGTGTTGCTCTGTTTGGCTCTGTAAGGCTCTGTTTGACTCTGTTCTGCTCTGTTTGACTCTGTTTGGCTCTGCTTGGCACTGTTTGGCTCTGTTTGGCTCTGTTTTGCTCTGTTTTGCTCTGTTTGGCTCTGTTTGGCTCCCTTTGGCTCTGTTTGGCTCTGTTTTGCTCTGTTTAACTCTGTTTGGCTCTTTCTGGCTCTGTTTCGCTCTATTTGGCTCTGGTTTGGTCTGTTTGGCTCTGTTTGGCTCTGTTTTGCTCTGTTTGCCTCTGTTTGGCTCTGTTTGGCTCTGTTTCACTCTGTTTAGCTCTGTTTGGCACTGTTTGGCTCTGTTTTGCTCTGTTCCACTCTGTTTCTCTCTGTTTTTCTCTTTTTGGCACTGTTTCACTCCCATTGGCTCAGTTTGGCTCTGTCTTGCTCTGTTTAACTCTGTTTGGCTCTGTTTGGCTCTGTTTGGCTCTGTTGTTCTCTGTTTGGTTCTTTTTTGTTCTGTTTGGCTCTGTTTTGCTCTGTTTGGCTCTGTTGGTCTCTGTTTGGCTCTGTTTGGCTCTGTTTTGCTCTGATTGGATATGTTTGGCTCTGTTTGGCTCTGATGTGCTCTGTTTGACTCTGTTTGGCTCTGTTTGGCTATGTTTTGCTCTGTTTGACTCTGTTTGGCTCTGTTTGGCTCTGTTTGGCTCTGATGTGCTCTGTTTGACTCTGTTTGGCACTGTTTGGCTACGTTTTGCTCTGTTTCGCTCTGTTTTCCTCTGATCGGCTCTGTTTCACTCTTTTTGAGTCCGTGTGGTTCTGTTTGGCTCTGTTTGGCTATGTTTGGCTCTGTTTGGCTCTGTTGAGCTCTGTTTTGCTCTGATTGCCTCTGTTTGGCTCTGTTTTGCTAAGTCTCCTCTGTTTGTCTCTGTTTCACTCTGTTTTGCTCCGTTTGGCTCTGATTGGCTCCCTTTGGCTCTGTTTGGATCTGTTTTGTTCTGTTTAACTCTGTTTGGCTCTGTCATGCTCTGTTTCGCTCTGCTTGACTCTGTTTCGCTCTGTTTGGCTCTGATTGGCTCTGCTTCACTCTGTTTGACTCTGTTTTGCTCTGTTTTGAACCGTTTGGCTCTGTTTTGCTCTGTTTCACTCTGTGTTGCTCTGTTTGGCTCTGTAAGGCTCTGTTTGACTCTGTTCTGCTCTGTTTGACTCTGTTTGGCTCTGCTTGGCACTGTTTGGCTCTGTTTTGCTCTGCTTCACTCTGTTTAGCTCTGTTTGGCTCTGTTTGGCTCCCTTTGGCTCTGTTTGGCTCTGTTTTGCTCTGTTTATCTCTGTTTTGCTCATTCTGGCTCTGTTTCGCTCTATTTGGCTCTGTTTTGCTCTGTTTAACTCTCTTTGGCTCTGTCATGCTCTGTTTCGCTCTGTTTGACTCTGTTTTGCTCTGTTTGGCTCTGATTGGCTCTGCTTCACTTTGTTTGACTCTGTTTTGCTCTGTTTTGATCTGTTTGGCTCTGTTTTGCTCTCTTTCACTCTGTGTTGCTCTGTTTGGCTCTGTAAGGCTCTGTTTGACTCTGTCTGCTCTGTTTGACTCTGTTTGGCTCTGCTTGGCACTGTTTGGCTCTGTTTGGCTCTGTTTTGCTCTGTTTTGCTCTGTTTGGCTCTGTTTGGCTCCCTTTGGCTCTGTTTGGCTCTGTTTTGCTCTGTTTAACTCTGTTTGGCTCTTTCTGGCTCTGTTTCGCTCTATTTGGCTCTGGTTTGGTCTGTTTGGCTCTGTTTGGCTCTGTTTTGCTCTGTTTGCCTCTGTTTGGCTCTGTTTGGCTCTGTTTCACTCTGTTTAGCTCTGTTTGGCACTGTTTGGCTCTGTTTTGCTCTGTTCCACTCTGTTTCTCTCTGTTTTTTCTCTTTTTGGCACTGTTTCACTCCCATTGGCTCAGTTTGGCTCTGTCTTGCTCTGTTTAACTCTGTTTGGCTCTGTTTGGCTCTGTTTGGCTCTGTTGTTCTCTGTTTGGTTCTTTTTTGTTCTGTTTGGCTCTGTTTTGCTCTGTTTGGCTCTGTTGGTCTCTGTTTGGCTCTGTTTGGCTCTGTTTTGCTCTGATTGGATATGTTTGGCTCTGTTTGGCTCTGATGTGCTCTGTTTGACTCTGTTTGGCTCTGTTTGGCTATGTTTTGCTCTGTTTGACTCTGTTTGGCTCTGTTTGGCTATGTTTTGCTCTGTTTCGCTCTGTTTTCCTCTGATCGGCTCTGTTTCACTCTTTTTGAGTCCGTGTGGATCTGTTTGGCTCTGTTTGGCTATGTTTGGCTCTGTTTTGCTAAGTCTGCTCTGTTTGTCTCTCTTATGCTTTGTTTGAGTCTATTTGGCTCTGTTTGGCTCTGTTTTGCTCTGTTTGTCTCTGTTTCACTCTGTTTTGCCCCGTTTTGCTCTGTTTGGCTCCCTTTGGCTCTGTTTGGATCTGTTTTGTTCTGTTTAACTCTGTTTGGCTCTGTCATGCTCTGTTTCGCTCTGTTTGACTCTGTTTTGCTCTGTTTGGCTCTGCTTCACTCTGTTTGACTCTGTGCTGCTCTGTTTGACTCTGTTTGGCTCTGCTTGGCACTGTTTGGCTCTGTTTTGCTCTGCTTCACTCTGTTTTGCTCTGTTTGGCTCTGTTTGGCTCTGTTTTGCTCTGATTGGATATGTTTGGCTCTGTTTGGCTCTGTTTGGCTCTGATGTGCTCTGTTTCGCTCTGTTTGGCTCTGTTTGGCTACGTTTTGCTCTGTTTCGCTCTGTTTTCCTCTGATCGGCTCTGTTTCACTCTTTTTGAGTCCGTGTGGTTCTGTTTGGCTCTGTTTGGCTATGTTTGGCTCTGTTTGGCTCTGTTGAGCTCTGTTTTGCTCTGATTGCCTCTGTTTGGCTCTGTTTTGCTAAGTCTCCTCTGTTTGTCTCTGTTATGCTTTGTTTGAGTCTATTTGGCTCTGTTTGGCTCTGTTTGGCTCTGTTTGGCTCTGTTTGTCTCTGTTTCACTCTGTTTTGCTCCGTTTGGCTCTGATTGGCTCCCTTTGGCTCTGTTTGGATCTGTTTTGTTCTGTTTAACTCTGTTTGGCTCTGTCATGCTTTGTTTCGCTCTGTTTGACTCTGTTTTGCTCTGTTTGGCTCTGATTGGCTCTGCTTCACTCTGTTTGACTCTGTTTTGCTCTGTTTTGATCCGTTTGTCTCTGTTTTGCTCTGTTTCACTCTGTGTTGCTCTGTTTGGCTCTGTAAGGCTCTGTTTGACTCTGTTCTGCTCTGTTTGACTCTGTTTGGCTCTGCTTGGCACTGTTTGGCTCTGTTTTGCTCTGCTTCACTCTGTTTAGCTCTGTTTGGCTCTGTTTGGCTCCCTTTGGCTCTGTTTGGCTCTGTTTTGCTCTGTTTATATCTGTTTTGCTCATTCTGGCTCTGTTTCGCTCTATTTGGCTCTGTTTTGCTCTGTTTAACTCTCTTTGTTTCTGTCATGCTCTGTTTCGCTCTGTTTGACTCTGTTTTCCTCTGTTTGGCTCTGATTGGCTCTGCTTCACTCTGTTTGACTCTGCTTTGCTCTGTTTTGATCTGTTTGGCTCTGTTTTGCTCTGTTTCACTCTGTGTTGCTCTGTTTGGCTCTGTAAGGCTCTGTTTGACTCTGTTCTGCTCTGTTTCGCTCTATTTGGCTCTGGTTTGGTCTGTTTGGCTCTGTTTGGCTCTGTTTGGCTCTGTTATGCTCTGTTTGCCTCTGTTTGGCTCTGTTTGGCTCTGTTTCACTCTGTTTAGCTCTGTTTGGCACTGTTTGGCTCTGTTTTGCTCTGTTCCACTCTGTTTCTCTCTGTTTTTCTCTTTTTGGCCCTGTTTCACTCCCATTGGCTCAGTTTGGCTCTGTCTTGCTCTGTTTAACTCTGTTTGGCTCTGTTTGGCTTTGTTTGGCTCTGTTGTTCTCTGTTTGGTTCTTTTTTGTTCTGTTTGGCTCTGTTTTGCTCTGTCCAAAACTGTTTCACTCTGTGTAGCTCTTTCTGGCTCTGTTTGGCACTGTTTCGCTCTGATTGACTCTGTTTGGCTCTGTTTTGCTCTGTTTTGATCTGTTTGACTCTGTTTGGCTCTGCTTGGCTGTGCTTGACTCTGTCTGGCTCTGGTTTGCTCTGTTTTGCTCTGTTGTGCGCTGTTTGGCTCTGTTTTGCTCTGTTTCACTCGGTGTTGCTCTGTTTGGCTCTGTTTAACTCTGTTTGGCTCTGTTCTGCTCTGTTTGACTCTGTTTAGCTCTGCTTGGCACTGTTTGGCTCTGTTTTACTCTGCTTCACTCTGTTTAACTCTGTTTGGCGCAGTTTGGCTCTGATGTTCTCTGTTTGGTTCTGTTATGCTCTGTTTTGCTCTGTTTGGCTTCCTTTGGCTCTGTTTGGCTCTGCATTGCTCTTTTGAACTCTGTCTGGCTCTGTCTGGCTCTGTTTCGCCCTGCTTGGCTCTGTTTTGCTCTGTTTGCCTCTGTTTGGCTCTGTTTGGCTCTGTTTCAATCTGTTTCACTCTGTTTAGCTCTGTTTGGCTCTTTCTGGCACTGTTTCACTCTATCTGTCTCTGGTTTGCTCTGTTTGGCTCTGTTTCGCTCTGTTTGACTCTGTTTGGCTCTGTCTGGCTCTGTTGGTCTCTGTATTGGCTCTGTTTGGCTCTGATTTGCTCTGATTGGATATGTTTGGCTCTGTTTGGCTCTGATGTGCTCTGTTTGACTCTGTTTGGCTCTGTTTGGCTATGTTTTGCTCTGTTTGACTCTGTTTGGCTCTGTTTGGCTATGTTTTGCTCTGTTTCGCTCTGTTTTCCTCTGATCGGCTCTGTTTGGCTCCGTTTGAGTCCGTGTGGATCTGTTTGGCTCTGTTTGGCTATGTTCGGCTCTGTTTGGCTCTGTTGAGCTCTGTTTTGCTCTGATTTGCTCTGTTTGGCTCCCTTTGGCTCTGTTTGGCTCTGTCTTGCTCTGTTTAACTCTGTTTGGCTCTTTCTGGCTCTTTTTCGCTCTATTTGGCTCTGGTTTGCTCTGTTTGGCTCTGTTTGGCTCTGTTTCGCTCTGTTTCACTCTGTTTAGCTCTGTTTGGCACTGTTTGGCTCTGTTTTGCTCTGTTCCACTCTGTTTCTCTCTGTTTTTCTCTTTTTGGCCCTGTTTCACTCCCATTGGCTCAGTTTGGCTCTGTCTTGCTCTGTTTAACTCTGTTTGGCTCTGTTTGGCTCTGTCTGGCTCTGTTGTTCTCTGTTTGGTTCTTTTTTGTTCTGTTTGGCTCTGTTTTTGCTCTGTTCAAAACTGTTTCACTCTGTTTAGCTCTTTCTGGCTCTGTTTGGCACTGTTTCGCTCTGATTGACTCTGTTTGGCTCTGTTTTGCTCCGTTTTGATCTGTTTGACTCTGTTTGGCTCTGCTTGGCTGTGCTTGACTCTGTCTGGCTCTGGTTTGCTCTGTTTTGCTCTGTTGTGCGCTGTTTGGCTCTGTTTTGCTCTGTTTCACTCGGTGTTGCTCTGTTTTGCTCTGTAAGGCTCTGTTTGGTTCTGTTCTGCTCTGTTTGACTCTGTTTAGCTCTGCTTGGCACTGTTTGGCTCTGTTTTACTCTTCTTCACTCTGTTTTGCTCTGCTTGGCTCTGTTTGGCTCCCTTTGGCTCTGTTTGGCTCTGTTTTGCTCTGTTTAACTCTGTTTGGCTCTTTCTGGCTCTTTTTCGCTCTATTTGGCTCTGGTTTGCTCTGTTTGGCACTGTTTGGCTCTGTTTCGCTCTGTTTCACTCTGTTTAACTCTGTTTGGCGCAGTTTGGCTCTGTTGTTCTCTGTTTGGTTCTGTTATGCTCTGTTTTGCTCTGTTTGGCTTCCTTTGGCTCTGTTTGGCTCTGCATTGCTCTTTTGAACTCTGTCTGGCTCTGTCTGGCTCTGTTTCGCCCTGTTTGGCTCTGTTTTGCTCTGTTTGCCTCTGTTTGGCTCTGTTTGGCTCTGTTTCAATCTGTTTCACTCTGTTTAGCTCTGTTTGGCTCTTTCTGGCTCTGTTTCACTCTATCTGGCTCTGGTTTGCTCTGTTTGGCTCTGTTTCGCTCTGTTTGACTCTGTTTGGCTCTGTCTGGCTCTGTTGGTCTCTGTTTCGCTCTGTTTGGCTCTGATTTGCTCTGATTGGATATGTTTGGCTCTGTTTGGCTCTGTTTGGCTCTGATGTGCTCTGTTTGACTCTGTTTGGCTCTGTTTGGCTATGTTTTGCTCTGTTTGACTCTGTTTGGCTCTGTGTGGCTATGTTTTGCTCTGTTTCAGTCCGTGTGGATCTGTTTCGCTATGTTTGGATCTGTTTGGCTCTGTTGAGCTCTGTTTTGCTCTGATTTGCTCTGTTTGGCTCTGTTTGGCTCTGTTTTGCTCTGTTTGGCTCTTTCTGGCTCTTCTTCGCTCTATTTGGCTCTGGTACGCTCTGTTTGGCTCTGTTTGGCTCTGTTTCGCTCTGTTTCACTCTGCTTCACTCTGTTTAGCTCTGTTTGGCGCTGTTTGGCTCTGTTGTTCTCTGTTTGGTTCTGTTATGCTCTGTTTTGCTCTGTTTGGCTTCCTTTGGCTCTGTTTGGCTCTGCATTGCTCTTTTGGACTCTGTCTGTCTCTGTCTGGCTCTGTTTCGCCCTGTTTGGCTCTGTTTTGCTCTCTTGCACTCTGTTGTTCTCTGTTTGGCTCTGTTTGGCTCTGTTTGGCTCTGTTTTGCTCTGTTTCACTCCGTTTTGCTCTGTTTGGCTCTGTATGGCCTTGTTTGGCTCTGTTTTGCTCAGTTTGAGTACGTTTGGCTCTGTTTGGCTCTGTTTGGCTCTGTTTGGCTGTGTTTGGCTCCGTTTGGCTCTGATTGGCTCTTTTGTGCAATGTTTGGCTCTGTTTGGCTCTGTTTCGCTCTGTTTCACTCTGTTTGGCTCTGTTTGGCTCTGTTGGTCTCTGTTTGGCTCTGTTTGGCTCTGTTTTGCTCTGATTGGATATGTTTGGCTCGGTTCGGCTCTGTTAGGCTCTGATGTGCTCTGTTTGACTCTGTTTGGCTCTGTTTGGCTATGTTTTGCTCTGTTTGACTCTGTTTGGCTCTGTTTGGCTATGTTTTGCTCTGTTTCGCTCTGTTGTCCTCTGATCAGCTCTGTTTCACTCTGTTTGAGTCCGTGTGATTCTGTTTGGCTCTGTTTGGCTATGTTTTGCTCTGTTTGGCTCTGTTGAGCTTTGTTTTGCTCTGATTGGCTCTGTTTGGCTCTGTTTTGCTAAGTCTGCTCTGTTTGACTCTGTTTGTCTCTCTTATGCTTTGTTTGAGTCTATTTGGCTCTGTTTGGCTCTGTTTGGCTCTGTTTGGCTCTGTTTTGCTCTGTTTGGCTCTGTTTGGCTCTGTTTTGCTCTGTTTTGCTCTGTTTGTCTCTGTATCACTCTGTTTTGCTCCGTTTGGCTCTGTTTAACTCTGTTTGCCTCTGTTTGGCTCTGTTTGGCTCTGTTTCAATCTGTTTCACTCTGTTTAGCTCTGTTTGGCTCTTTCTGGCTCTGTTTCACTCTATCTGGCTCTGGTTTGCTCTGTTTGGCTCTGTTTCGCTCTGTTTGACTCTGTTTCGCTCTGTTTGACTCTGTTTGGCTCTGTTTGGCTCTGTTGGTCTCTGTTTGGCTATGTTTTGCTCTGTTTGACTCTGTTTGGCTCTGTTTGGCTATGTTTTGCTCTGTTTCGCTCTGTTTTGCTCTGATTGGATATGTTTGGCTCTGTTTGGCTCTGATGTGCTCTGTTTGACTCTGTTTGGCTCTGTTTGGCTATGTTTTGCTCTGTTTGACTCTGGTTGGCTCTGTTTGGCTATGTTTTGCTCTGTTTCACTCTGTTTTCCTCTGATCGGCTCTGTTTCACTCTGTTTGAGTCCGTGTGGATCTGTTTGGCTCTGTTTGGCTATGTTTGGCTCTGTTTGGCTCTGTTGAGCTCTGTTTTGCTCTGATTGGCTCTGTTTGGCTCTGCTTTGCTAAGTCTGCTCTGTTTGTCTCTGTTATGCTTTGTTTGAGTCTATTTGGCTCTGTTTGGCTCTGTTTTGCTCTGTTTGTCTCTGTTTCACTCTGTTTTGCTCCGTTTTGCTCTGTTTGGCTCCCTTTGGCTCTGTTTGGATCTGTTTTGTTCTGTTTAACTCTGTTTGGCTCTGTCATGCTCTGTTTCGCTCTGTTTGACTCTGTTTTGCTCTGTTTGGCTCTGATTGGCTCTGCTTCACTCTGTTTGACTCTGTTCTGCTCTGTTTGACTCTGCTTGGCTCTGCTTGGCACTGTTTGGCTCTGTTTTGCTCTGCTTCACTCTGTTTTGCTCTGTTTGGCTCTGTTTGGCTCTGTTTTGCTCTGTTTAACTCAGTTTTGCTCATTCTGGCTCTGTTTCGCTCTATTTGGCTCTGTTTTGCTCTGTTTAACTCTCTTTGGCTCTGTCATGCTCTGTTTCGCTCTGTTTGACTCTGTTTTGCTCTGTTTGGCTCTGATTGGCTCTGCTTCACTCTGTTTGACTCTGTTTTGCTCTGTTTTGATCTGTTTGGCTCTGTTTTGCTCTGTTTCACTCTGTGTTGCTCTGTTTGGCTCTGTAAGGCTCTGTTTGACTCTGTTCTGCTCTGTTTGACTCTGTTTGGCTCTGCTTGGCACTGTTTGGCTCTGTTTTGCTCTGCTTCACTCTGTTTAGCTCTGTTTGGCTCTGTTTGGCTCCCTTTGGCTCTGTTTGGCTCTGTTTTGCTCTGTTTCACTCTGTTTAGCTCTGTTTGGCTCTGTTTGGCTCTGTTTCGCTCTGTTTCACTCTGTTTCACTCTGTTTGCCTCTGTTTGGCGCTGTTTGGCTCTGTTGTTCTCTGTTTGGTTCTGTTATGCTCTGTTTGGCTCTGTTTGGCTTCCTTTGGCTCTGTTTGCTCTGCATTGCTCTGTTTAACTCTGTTTGGCTCTGTCTGGCTCTGTTTCGCTCTGTTTGGCTCTGTTTTGCTCTGTTTGCCTCTGTTTGGCTCTGTTTGGCTCTGTTTGTCTCCGTTTGGCACTGTTTGGCTCTGTTTTGCTCTGTTCCACTCTGTTTCTCTCTGTTTTTCTCTTTTTGGCCCTGTTTCACTCCCATTGGCTCAGTTTGGCTCTGTCTTGCTCTGTTTAACTCTGTTTGGCTCTGTTTGGCTCTGTTTGGCTCTGTTGTTCTCTGTTTGGTTCTTTTTTGTTCTGTTTGGCTTTGTTTTGCTCTGTTCAACACTGTTTCACTCTGTGTAGCTCTTTCTGGCTCTTTTTGGCACTGTTTCGCTCTGATTGACTCTGTTTGGCTCTGTTTTGCTCTGTTTTGATCTGTTTGACTCTGTTTGGCTCTGCTTGGCTGTGCTTGACTCTGTCTGGCTCTGGTTTGCTCTGTTTTGCTCTGTTGTGCGCTGTTTGGCTCTGTTTTGCTCTGTTTCACTCGGTGTTGCTCTGTTTGGCTCTGTAAGGCTCTGTTTGACTCTGTTCTGCTCTGTTTGACTCTGTTTAGCTCTGCTTGGCACTGTTTAGCTCTGTTTTACTCTGCTTCACTCTGTTTTGCTCTGCTTGGCTCTGTTTGGCTCCCTTTGGCTCTGTTTGGCTCTGTTTTGCTCTGTTTAACTCTGTTTGGCTCTTTCTGGCTCTTTTTCGCTCTATTTGGCTCTGGTTTGCTCTGTTTGGCTCTGTTTGGCTCTGTTTCGCTCTGTTTCACTCTGTTTAACTCTGTTTGGCGCAGTTTGGCTCTGTTGTTCTCTGTTTGGTTCTGTTATGCTCTGTTTTGCTCTGTTTGGCTTCCCTTGGCTCTGTTTGGCTCTGCATTGCTCTTTTGAACTCTGTCTGGCTCTGTCTGGCTCTGTTTCGCCCTGTTTGGCTCTGTTTTGCTCTGTTTGGCTCTGTTTAGCTCTGTTTCAATCTGTTTCACTCTGTTTAGCTCTGTTTGGCTCTTTCTGGCTCTGTTTCACTCTATCTGGCTCTGGTTTGCTCTGTTTGGCTCTGTTTGGCTCTGTTTCGCTCTGTTTAGCTCCGTTTGGCGCTGTTTGGCTCTGTTGTTCTCTGTTTGGTTCTGTTATGCTCTGTTTGG
The DNA here is from genome assembly GCF_964194155.1 of Cetorhinus maximus. Classification (NCBI taxonomy): domain Eukaryota; kingdom Metazoa; phylum Chordata; class Chondrichthyes; order Lamniformes; family Cetorhinidae; genus Cetorhinus; species Cetorhinus maximus. The sequence goes on from NW_027599755.1 coordinate 10,439, forward strand.
CTCTGTTTGGCTTCCTTTGGCTCTGTTTGGCTCTGCATTGCTCTGTTTAACTCTGTCTGGCTCTGTCCGGCTCTGTTTCGCTCTGTTTGGCACTGTTTTGCTCTGTTTGCCTCTGTTTGGCTCTGTTTGGCTCTGTTTCACTCTGTTTAGCTCTGTTTGGCGCTGTTTGGCTCTGTTGTTCTCAGTTTGGTTCTGTTATGCTCTGTTTGGCTCTGTTTGGCTTCCTTTGGCTCTGTTTGGCTCTGCATTGCTCTGTTTAACTCTGTCTGGCTCTGTCTGGCTCTGTTTCACTCTATCTGGCTCTGGTTTGCTCTGTTTGGCTCTGTTTGGCTCTGTTTCGCTCTGTTTCACTCTGTTTAGCTCTGTTTGGCGCTGTTTGGCTCTGTTGTTCTCTGTTTGGTTCTGTTATGCTCTGTTTGGCTCTGTTTGGCTTCCTTTGGCTCTGTTTGGCTCTGCATTGCTCTGTTTAACTCTGTCTGGCTCTGTCTGGCTCTGTTTCGCTCTGTTTTGCTCCGTTTTGATCTGTTTGACTCTGTTTGGCTCTGCTTGGCTGTGCTTGACTCGGTTTGGCTCTGTTTTGCTCTGTTGTGCTCTGTTTTGCGCTGTTTGGCTTTGTTTGGCCTCGTTTGGCTCTGTTGGGCTCTGTTTGGCTCTGTTGGTCTCTGTTTGGGTCTGTTTGGCTCTGTTTGGCTCTGTTCAGCTCAGTTTGGCTCTACCTAGCTCTGTTTGGCTCTGTTCTGCTCTCTTGCACTCTGTTGTGCTATGTTTGGCTCTGTTTGGCTCTGTTTTGCTCTGTTTCACTCCGTTTTGCTCTGTTTGGCTCTGTATGGATCTGTTTGGCTCTGTTTTGCTCAGTTTGAGTACGTTTGGCTCTGTTTGGCTCTGTTTGGCTCAGTTTGGCTCTGTTGTGCTCTGTTTGGCTCTGTTTGGCTGTGTTAGCGTCTGCTTTGCTCTGTCTGGCTCTGTTTCACACTGTTTGACTCTGTTTGGCACTGTTGGGCTCTGTTGGGCTTTGTTTGGCTCTGTTTGGCTCTGTTTGGCTGTGTTTGGCTCAGTTTGGCTCTGATTGGCTCTTTTGTGCACTGTTTGGCTCTGTTTGGCTCTGTTTCACTCTGTTTGACTCTGTTTGGCTCTGTTTGGCTCTGTTGGTCTCTGTTTGGCTCTGTTTGGCTCTGTTTTGCTCTGATTGGATATGTTTGGCTCTGTTTGGCTCTAATGTGCTCTGCTTGACTCTGTTTGGCTCTGTTTGGCTATGTTTTGCTATGTTTGACTCCGTTTGGCTCTGTTTGGCTATGTTTTGCTCTGTTTCTCTCTGTTTTCCTCTGATCGGCTCTGTTTCACTCTTTTTGAGTCCGTGTGGTTCTGTTTGGCTCTGTTTGGCTATGTTTGGCTCTGTTTGGCTCTGTTGAGCTCTGTTTTGCTCTGATTGGCTCTGTTTGGCTCTGTAAGGCTCTGTTTGACTCTGTTCTGCTCTGTTTGACTCTGTTTGGCTGTGCTTGGCACTGTTTGGCTCTGTTTTGCTCTGCTTCACTCTGTTTTGCTCTGTTTGGCTCTGTTTGGCACTGTTTTGCTCTGTTTGCCTCTGTTTGGCTCTGTTTGGCTCTGTTTCAATCTGTTTCACTCTGTTTAGCTCTGTTTGGCTCTGTTTTGCTCTGTTCCACTCTGTTTCACTCTGTTTTTCTCTTTTTGGCCCTGTTTCACTCCCATTGGCTCAGTTTGGCTCTGTCTTGCTCTGTTTAACTCTGTTTGGCTCTGTTTGGCTCTGTTGTTCTCTGTTTGGTTCTTTTCTGTTCGGTTTGGCTCTGTTTTGCTCTGTTCAACACTGTTTCACTCTGTTTAGCTCTTTCTGGCTCTGTTTGGCACTGTTTGGCTCTGTGTCGCTCAGATTGACTCTGTTTTGCTCTGTTTTGCTCTGTTCTGATCTGTTTGACTCTATTTGGCTCTGCTTGGCTGGTGCTTGACTCTGTTTGGCTCTGTTTGCTCTGATTGATCTGTTTTGCGCTGTTTGGCTCTGTTGGCCTCGTTTGGCTCTGTTGGGCTCTGTTTGGATCTGTTGGTCTCTGTTTGGCTCTGTTTGGTTCTGTTGGGCTCTGTTCAGCTGAGTTTGGCTCTATTTAGCTCTGTTTGGCTCTGTTCTGCTCTCTTGCACTCTGTTGTTCTCTGTTTGGCTCTGTTTGGCTCTGTTTGGCTCTGTTTTGCTCTGTTTCACTCCGTTTTGCTCTGTTTGGCTCTGTATGGCCTTGTTTGGCTCTGTTTTGCTCAGTTTGAGTACGTTTGGCTCTGTTTGGCTCTGTTTGGCTCTGTTTGGCTGTGTTTGGCTCCGTTTGGCTCTGATTGGCTCTTTTGTGCAATGTTTGGCTCTGTTTGGCTCTGTTTCGCTCTGTTTCACTCTGTTTGGCTCTGTTTGGCTCTGTTGGTCTCTGTTTGGCTCTGTTTGGCTCTGTTTTGCTCTGATTGGATATGTTTGGCTCGGTTCGGCTCTGTTAGGCTCTGATGTGCTCTGTTTGACTCTGTTTGGCTCTGTTTGGCTATGTTTTGCTCTGTTTGACTCTGTTTGGCTCTGTTTGGCTATGTTTTGCTCTGTTTCGCTCTGTTGTCCTCTGGATCAGCTCTGTTTCACTTCTGTTTGAGTCCGTGTGATTCTGTTTGGCTCTGTTTGGCTATGTTTTGCTCTGTTTGGCTCTGTTGAGCTTTGTTTTGCTCTGATTGGCTCTGTTTGGCTCTGTTTTGCTAAGTCTGCTCTGTTTGACTCTGTTTGTCTCTCTTATGCTTTGTTTGAGTCTATTTGGCTCTGTTTGGCTCTGTTTGGCTCTGTTTTGCTCTGTTTGGCTCTGTTTGGCTCTGTTTTGCTCTGTTTTGCTCTGTTTGTCTCTGTATCACTCTGTTTGCTCCGTTTGGCTCTGTTTAACTCTGTTTGCCTCTGTTTGGCTCTGTTTGGCTCTGTTTCAATCTGTTTCACTCTGTTTAGATCTGTTTGGCTCTTTCTGGCTCTGTTTCACTCTATCTGGCTCTGGTTTGCTCTGTTTGGCTCTGTTTCGCTCTGTTTGACTCTGTTTCGCTCTGTTTGACTCTGTTTGGCTCTGTTTGGCTCTGTTGGTCTCTGTTTGGCTATGTTTGCTCTGTTTGACTCTGTTTGGCTCTGTTTGGCTATGTTTTGCTCTGTTTCGCTCTGTTTTGCTCTGATTGGATATGTTTGGCTCTGTTTGGCTCTGATGTGCTCTGTTTGACTCTGTTTGGCTCTGTTTGGCTATGTTTTGCTCTGTTTGACTCTGGTTGGCTCTGTTTGGCTATGTTTTGCTCTGTTTCGCTCTGTTTTCCTCTGATCGGCTCTGTTTCACTCTGTTTGAGTTCCGTGTGGATCTGTTTGGCTCTGTTTGGCTATGTTTGGCTCTGTTTGGCTCTGTTGAGCTCTGTTTTGCTCTGATTGGCTCTGTTTGGCTCTGCTTTGCTAAGTCTGCTCTGTTTGTCTCTGTTATGCTTTGTTTGAGTCTATTTGGCTCTGTTTGGCTCTGTTTTGCTCTGTTTGTCTCTGTTTCACTCTGTTTTGCTCCGTTTTGCTCTGTTTGGCTCCCTTTGGCTCTGTTTGGATCTGTTTTGTTCTGTTTAACTCTGTTTGGCTCTGTCATGCTCTGTTTCGCTCTGTTTGACTCTGTTTTGCTCTGTTTGGCTCTGATTGGCTCTGCTTCACTCTGTTTGACTCTGTTCTGCTCTGTTTGACTCTGCTTGGCTCTGCTTGGCACTGTTTGGCTCTGTTTTGCTCTGCTTCACTCTGTTTTGCTCTGTTTGGCTCTGTTTGGCTCTGTTTTGCTCTGTTTAACTCAGTTTTGCTCATTCTGGCTCTGTTTCGCTCTATTTGGCTCTGTTTTGCTCTGTTTAACTCTCTTTGGCTCTGTCATGCTCTGTTTCGCTCTGTTTGACTCTGTTTTGCTCTGTTTGGCTCTGATTGGCTCTGCTTCACTCTGTTTGACTCTGTTTTGCTCTGTTTTGATCTGTTTGGCTCTGTTTTGCTCTGTTTCACTCTGTGTTGCTCTGTTTGGCTCTGTAAGGCTCTGTTTGACTCTGTTCTGCTCTGTTTGACTCTGTTTGGCTCTGCTTGGCACTGTTTGGCTCTGTTTTGCTCTGCTTCACTCTGTTTAGCTCTGTTTGGCTCTGTTTGGCTCCCTTTGGCTCTGTTTGGCTCTGTTTTGCTCTGTTTCACTCTGTTTAGCTCTGTTTGGCTCTGTTTGGCTCTGTTTCGCTCTGTTTCACTCTGTTTCACTCTGTTTGCCTCTGTTTGGCGCTGTTTGGCTCTGTTGTTCTCTGATTGATTCTGTTATGCTCTGTTTGGCTCTGTTTGGCTTCCTTTGGCTCTGTTTGCTCTGCATTGCTCTGTTTAACTCTGTTTGGCTCTGTCTGGCTCTGTTTCGCTCTGTTTGGCTCTGTTTTGCTCTGTTTGCCTCTGTTTGGCTCTGTTTGGCTCTGTTTCACTCTGTTTAGCTCTGTTTGGCACTGTTTGGCTCTGTTTTGCTCTGTTCCACTCTGTTTCTCTCTGTTTTTCTCTTTTTGGCCCTGTTTCACTCCCATTGGCTCAGTTTGGCTCTGTCTTGCTCTGTTTAACTCTGTTTGGCTCTGTTTGGCTCTGTTTGGCTCTGTTGTTCTCTGTTTGGTTCTTTTTTGTTCTGTTTGGCTTTGTTTTGCTCTGTTCAACACTGTTTCACTCTGTGTAGCTCTTTCTGGCTCTGTTTGGCACTGTTTCGCTCTGATTGACTCTGTTTGGCTCAGTTTTGCTCTGTTTTGATCTGTTTGACTCTGTTTGGCTCTGCTTGGCTGTGCTTGACTCTGTCTGGCTCTGGTTTGCTCTGTTTTGCTCTGTTGTGCGCTGTTTGGCTCTGTTTTGCTCTGTTTCACTCGGTGTTGCTCTGTTTGGCTCTGTAAGGCTCTGTTTGACTCTGTTCTGCTCTGTTTGACTCTGTTTAGCTCTGCTTGGCACTGTTTAGCTCTGTTTTACTCTGCTTCACTCTGTTTTGCTCTGCTTGGCTCTGTTTGGCTCCCTTTGGCTCTGTTTGGCTCTGTTTTGCTCTGTTTAACTCTGTTTGGCTCTTTCTGGCTCTTTTTCGCTCTATTTGGCTCTGGTTTGCTCTGTTTGGCTCTGTTTGGCTCTGTTTCGCTCTGTTTCACTCTGTTTAACTCTGTTTGGCGCAGTTTGGCTCTGTTGTTCTCTGTTTGGTTCTGTTATGCTCTGTTTTGCTCTGTTTGGCTTCCCTTGGCTCTGTTTGGCTCTGCATTGCTCTTTTGAACTCTGTCTGGCTCTGTCTGGCTCTGTTTCGCCCTGTTTGGCTCTGTTTTGCTCTGTTTGGCTCTGTTTAGTTCTGTTTCAATCTGTTTCACTCTGTTTAGCTCTGTTTGGCTCTTTCTGGCTCTGTTTCACTCTATCTGGCTCTGGTTTGCTATGTTTGGCTCTGTTTCGCTCTGTTTCACTCTGTTTAGCTCTGTTTGGCGCTGTTTGGCTCTGTTGTTCTCTGTTTGGTTCTGTTATGCTCTGTTTGGCTCTGTTTGGCTTCCTTTGGCTCTGTTTGGCTCTGCATTGCTCTGTTTAACTCTGTCTGGCTCTGTCTGGCTCTGTTTCGCTCTGTTTGGCTCTGTTTTGCTCTGTTTGCTCTGTTTGGCTCTGTTTGGCTCTGTTTCAATCTGTTTCACTCTGTTTAGCTCTGTATGGCTCTGTTTGGCTCTGTTCCACTCTGTTTCACTCTGTTTTTCTCTTTTTGGCCCTGTTTCACTCCCATTGGCTCAGTTTGGCTCTGTCTTGCTCTGTTTAACTCTGTTTGGCTCTGTTTGGCTCTGTTTGGCTCTGTTGTTCTCTGTTTGGTTCTTTTTTGTTCTGTTTGGCTCTGTTTTGCTCTGTTCAACACTGTTTCACTCTGTTTAGCTCTTTCTGGCTCTGTTTGGCTCTGTTTGGCTCTGTTTCGCTCTGATTGACTCTGTTTCGCTCTGTTTTGCTCCGTTTTGATCTGTTTGACTCTGTTTGGCTCTGCTTGGCTGTGCTTGACTCGGTTTGGCTCTGTTTTGCTCTGTTGTGCTCTGTTTTGCGCTGTTTGGCTTTGTTTGGCCTCGTTTGGCTCTGTTGGGCTCTGTTTGGCTCTGTTGGTCTCTGTTTGGGTCTGTTTGGCTCTGTTTGGCTCTGTTCAGCTCAGTTTGGGCTCTACCTAGCTCTGTTTGGCTCTGTTCTGCTCTCTTGCACTCTGTTGTGCTATGTTTGGCTCTGTTTGGCTCTGTTTTGCTCTGTTTCACTCCGTTTTGCTCTGTTTGGCTCTGTATGGCTCTGTTTGGCTCTGTTTTGCTCAGTTTGAGTACGTTTGGCTCTGTTTGGCTCTGTTTGGCTCAGTTTGGCTCTGTTGTGCTCTGTTTGGCTCTGTTTGGCTGTGTTAGCGTCTGCTTTGCTCTGTCTGGCTCTGTTTCACACTGTTTGACTCTGTTTGGCTCTGTTGGGCTCTGTTGGGTTTTGTTTGGCTCTGTTTGGCTCTGTTTGGCTGTGTTTGGCTCAGTTTGGCTGATTGGCTCTTTTGTGCACTGTTTGGCTCTGTTTGGCTCTGTTTCACTCTGTTTGACTCTGTTTGGCTCTGTTTGGCTCTGTTGGTCTCTGTTTGGCTCTGTTTTGCTCTGATGGATATGTTTGGCTCTGTTTGGCTCTAATGTGCTCTGCTTGACTCTGTTTGGCTCTGTTTGGCTATGTTTTGCTATGTTTGACTCCGTTTGGCTCTGTTTGGCTATGTTTTGCTCTGTTTCTCTCTGTTTTCCTCTGATTGGCTCTGTTTCACTCTTTTTGAGTCCGTGTGGTTCTGTTTGGCTCTGTTTGGCTCTGTTTGGCTCTGTTTGGCTCTGTTGAGCTCTGTTTGCTCTGATTGGCTCTGTTTGGCTCTGTTTTCTCTGTTTCACTCGGTGTTGCTCTGTTTGGCTCTGTTCTGCTCTCTTGCACTCTGTTGTGCTATGTTTGGCTCTGTTTGGCTCTGTTTTGCTCTGTTTCACTCCGTTTTGCTCTGTTTGGCTCTGTTTTGCTCAGTTTGAGTACGTTTGGCTCTGTTTGGCTCTGTTGTTCTCTGTTTGGTTCTTTTTTGTTCTGTTTGGCTCTGTTTTGCTCTGTTTCACTCCGTTTTACTCTGTTTGGCTCTGTATGGCTCTGTTTGGCTCTGTTTTGCTCAGTTTGAGTACGTTTGGCTCTGTTTGGCTCAGTTTGGCTCTGTTGTGCTCTGTTTGTCTCTGTTTGGCTCTGTTAGCGTCTGCTTGGCTCTGTCTGGCTCTGTTTCACACTGTTTGACTCTGTTTGGCTCTGTTTGCTCTGCATTGCTCTGTTTAACTCTGTTTGGCTCTGTCTGGCTCTGTTTCGCTCTGTTTGGCTCTGTTTTGCTCTGTTTGCCTCTGTTTGGCTCTGTTTGGCTCTGTTTCACTCTGTTTAGCTCTGTTTGGCACTGTTTGGCTCTGTTTTGCTCTGTTCCACTCTGTTTCTCTCTGTTTTTCTCTTTTTGGCCCTGTTTCACTCCCATTGGCTCAGTTTGGCTCTGTCTTGCTCTGTTTAACTCTGTTTGGCTCTGTTTGGCTCTGTTTGGCTCTGTTGTTCTCTGTTTGGTTCTTTTTTGTTCTGTTTGGCTTTGTTTTGCTCTGTTCAACACTGTTTCACTCTGTGTAGCTCTTTCTGGCTCTGTTTGGCACTGTTTCGCTCTGATTGACTCTGTTTGGCTCAGTTTTGCTCTGTTTTGATCTGTTTGACTCTGTTTGGCTCTGCTTGGCTGTGCTTGACTCTGTCTGGCTCTGGTTTGCTCTGTTTTGCTCTGTTGTGCGCTGTTTGGCTCTGTTTTGCTCTGTTTCACTCGGTGTTGCTCTGTTTGGCTCTGTAAGGCTCTGTTTGACTCTGTTCTGCTCTGTTTGACTCTGTTTAGCTCTGCTTGGCACTGTTTAGCTCTGTTTTACTCTGCTTCACTCTGTTTTGCTCTGCTTGGCTCTGTTTGGCTCCCTTTGGCTCTGTTTGGCTCTGTTTTGCTCTGTTTAACTCTGTTTGGCTCTTTCTGGCTCTTTTTCGCTCTATTTGGCTCTGGTTTGCTCTGTTTGGCTCTGTTTGGCTCTGTTTCGCTCTGTTTCACTCTGTTTAACTCTGTTTGGCGCAGTTTGGCTCTGTTGTTCTCTGTTTGGTTCTGTTATGCTCTGTTTTGCTCTGTTTGGCTTCCCTTGGCTCTGTTTGGCTCTGCATTGCTCTTTTGAACTCTGTCTGGCTCTGTCTGGCTCTGTTTCGCCCTGTTTGGCTCTGTTTGGCTCTGTTTGGCTCTGTTTAGCTCTGTTTCAATCTGTTTCACTCTGTTTAGCTCTGTTTGGCTCTTTCTGGCTGTGTTTCACTCTATCTGGCTCTGGTTTGCTCTGTTTGGCTCTGTTTGGCTCTGTTTCGCTCTGTTTCACTCTGTTTAGCTCTGTTTGGCGCTGTTTGGCTCTGTTGTTCTCTGTTTGGTTCTGTTATGCTCTGTTTGGCTCTGTTTGGCTTCCTTTGGCTCTGTTTGGCTCTGCATTGCTCTGTTTAACTCTGTCTGGCTCTGTCTGGCTCTGTTTCGCTCTGTTTGGCACTGTTTTGCTCTGTTTGCCTCTGTTTGGCTCTGTTTGGCTCTGTTTCAATCTGTTTCACTCTGTTTAGCTCTGTATGGCTCTGTTTGGCTCTGTTCCACTCTGTTTCACTCTGTTTTTCTCTTTTTGGCCCTGTTTCACTCCCATTGGCTCAGTTTGGCTCTGTCTTGCTCTGTTTAACTCTGTTTAGCTCTGTTTGGCTCTGTTTGGCTCTGTTGTTCTCTGTTTGGTTCTTTTTTGTTCTGTTTGGCTCTGTTTTGCTCTGTTCAACACTGTTTCACTCTGTTTAGCTCTTTCTGGCTCTGTTTGGCTCTGTTTGGCTCTGTTTCACTCTGATTGACTCTGTTTCGCTCTGTTTTGCTCCGTTTTGATCTGTTTGACTCTGTTTGGCTCTGCTTGGCTGTGCTTGACTCGGTTTGGCTCTGTTTTGCTCTGTTGTGCTCTGTTTTGCGCTGTTTGGCTTTGTTTGGCCTCGTTTGGCTCTGTTGGGCTCTGTTTGGCTCTGTTGGTCTCTGTTTGGGTCTGTTTGGCTCTGTTTGGCTCTGTTCAGCTCAGTTTGGCTCTACCTAGCTCTGTTTGGCTCTGTTCTGCTCTCTTGCACTCTGTTGTGCTATGTTTGGCTCTGTTTGGCTCTGTTTTGCTCTGTTTCACTCCGTTTTGCTCTGTTTGGCTCTGTATGGCTCTGTTTGGCTCTGTTTTGCTCAGTTTGAGTACGTTTGGCTCTGTTTGGCTCTGTTTGGCTCAGTTTGGCTCTGTTGTGCTCTGTTTGGCTCTGTTCGGCTGTGTTAGCGTCTGCTTTGCTCTGTCTGGCTCTGTTTCACACTGTTTGACTCTGTTTGGCTCTGTTGGGCTCTGTTGGGCTTTGTTTGGCTCTGTTTGGCTCTGTTTGGCTGTGTTTGGCTCAGTTTGGCTCTGATTGGCTCTTTTGTGCACTGTTTGGCTCTGTTTGGCTCTGTTTCACTCTGTTTGACTCTGTTTGGCTCTGTTTGGCTCTGTTGGTCTCTGTTTGGCTCTGTTTTGCTCTGATTGGATATGTTTGGCTCTGTTTGGCTCTAATGTGCTCTGCTTGACTCTGTTTGGCTCTGTTTGGCTATGTTTTGCTATGTTTGACTCCGTTTGGCTCTGTTTGGCTATGTTTTGCTCTGTTTCTCTCTGTTTTCCTCTGATTGGCTCTGTTTCACTCTTTTTGAGTCCGTGTGGTTCTGTTTGGCTCTGTTTGGCTCTGTTTGGCTCTGTTTGGCTCTGTTGAGCTCTGTTTTGCTCTGATTGGCTCTGTTTGGCTCTGTTTTCCTCTGTTTCACTCGGTGTTGCTCTGTTTGGCTCTGTTCTGCTCTCTTGCACTCTGTTGTGCTATGTTTGGCTCTGTTTGGCTCTGTTTTGCTCTGTTTCACTCCGTTTTGCTCTGTTTGGCTCTGTCTGGCTCTGTTTGGCTCTGTTTTGCTCAGTTTGAGTACGTTTGGCTCTGTTTGGCTCTGTTTGGCTGTGTTTGGCTCCGTTTGGCTCTGATTGGCTCTTTTGTGCAATGTTTGGCTCTGTTTGGCTCTGTTTCGCTCTGTTTCACTCTGTTTGGCTCTGTTTGGCTCTGTTTTGCTCTGTTTGGCTCTGTTTGGCACTGTTTTGCTCTGTTTTGCTCTGTTTGTCTCTGTATCACTCTGTTTTGCTCCGTTTGGCTCTGTTTGGCTACCTTTGGCTCTGTTTGGCTCTGTTTTGCTCTGCTTAACTCTGTTTGGCTCTGTCATGCTCTGTTTCGCTCTGTTTGGCTCTGTTTTGCTCTGTTTCGCTCTGATTGTCTCTGCTTCACTCTGTTTGACTCTGTTTTGCTCTGTTTTGAACTGTTTGGCTCTGTTTTGCTCTGTTTCACTCTGTGTTGCTCTGTTTGGCTCTGTAAGGCTCTGTTTGACTCTGTTCTGCTCTGTTTGACTCTGTTTGGCTCTGCTTGGCACTGTTTGGCTCTGTTTTGCTTTGCTTCACTCTGTTTTGTTCTGTTTGGCTCTGTTTGGCTCCCTTTGGCTCTGTTTGGCTCTGTTTTGCTCTGTTTAACTCTCTTTGGCTCTTTCTGGCTCTGTTTGGCTGTAATTGGCTCTGGTTTGCTCTGTTTGGCTCTGTTTGGCTCTGTTTTGCGCTGTTTGGCTCTGTTTGGATTGGTTTGGCTCTTTTGGGCTCTGTTTGGCTCTGTTGGTTTCTGTTCGGCTCTGTTTGGCTCTGTTTGGCTCTGTTCAGCTCAGTTTGGGTCTATTTAGCTCGGTTTGGCTCTGTTTTGCTCTCTTTTACTCTGTTGTGCGATGTATGGCTCTGTTTGGCTCTGTTTGGCTGTGGTAGGCTCTGTTTGGCTCTGTATGGCTCTGTTTCGATCTGTTTGAATCTGTTTGGCTCTGTTTGGCTCTGTTGGGCTCTGTTTGGCTCTGTTTGGCTCTGTTTGGCTCTGATTGGATATGTTTGGATCTGATGTGCTCTTTTTGAATCTGTTTGACTCTGTTTGGCTATGTTTTGCTCTGTTTCACTCTGTTTTGCTCTGTTTGGCTCTGTTTCACGCTGTTTGAGTCTGTTTGGTTCTGTTTGGCTCTGTTTGGCTATGTTCGGCTCTGTTTGGCTCTGTTGTGCTCTGTTTTGCTCTGTATGGCTCTGTATTGGCTGTGTTTTGTTATGTTTTGCTCTGTTTGACTCTGTTTGGTTCTGTTATGCTCTATCTGAGTCCTTTTGGCTCTGTCTGGCTCTGTTTGGCTCTGTTTGGCTCTGTTTTGCTCTGTTTGGCTCTGTTTTGCTCTGCTGTTCTCTGTTTGGCTCTGTTTGGCTCTGTTTGGCTCCGTTTTGCTCAGTTTCACTCTGTTTTGCTCTGTTGGCTCTGTATGGCTCTGTTTGGCTCTGTTCTGCTCTGTTTGACTCTGTTTGGCTCTGCTTGGCACTGTTTGGCTATGTTTCGCTCTGTTTCACTCTGATTTGCTCTGTTTGGCTCTCTTTGGCTCCCTTTGGCTCTGTTTGGCTCTGTTTTGCTCTATTTAACTCTGGTTGGATCTGTCATGCTCTATATTGCTCTGTTTGGCTCTGTTTTGCTCTGTTTGGCTCTGCTTCACTCTGTTTGTCTCTGTTTTGCTCTGTTTTGATCTGTTTGGCTCTGTTTTGCTCTGTTTCACTCTGTGTTGCTCTGTTTGGCTCTGTAAGGCTCTTTTTGACTCTGTTCTGTACTGTTTG
>NW_027599756.1:0-22192 GCF_964194155.1 Cetorhinus maximus
TCAGGAAGGAGAATGGAGGGAAGTGCAGTCTAGGTTCACCAGAACGATCCCTGGCGTCCGAGGGTTGCGAGGAGAGGTTACACAAACGAGGGTTGCATTCCCTGCAATTTGGAAGGTTCAGGGGGCAAATTGATTGACGTTTTCAGGATACGAAGGGGAAAAGGTAGGGTGAAGAGACAGAGTTTGGGAAGTCCAGGGTTAGAGGCTATTAGATCCGGACCTTTCAGGATTTAGGGAAGCGCACACAAGTTCGGAACACTCTCCCAACCGATTGTTAATTTTAAACCTGAGATTGATAGAGTTTTGTTATCGAAAGGTGTTAAAGGGCAAAGAGGCCTGTTTGATTCGGAGTTAGGCTGCGGAACAGCCATGATCTTATTGAACGGAGGTGCAGGCTCCAGAGGCTGAATGGGCCTCCTCCTCTGCTCTGTGTCTCACTCCGAAGCACAGTGACTAAATGAATGAATATGGCTGCTGGGAGACCCAGCCCTTGAAAGGGCCAGTCCTGAATCTTGGACTGTGTGAAGCTCAGGCAGAGGTCAACCCTGGGGTTTGAGGGGGAGAATCCAACAGGATTGCTGCGTAATGACCAGGAGTGTGCACGGGGGTGGGGGGGAATGCCAGGTGATTTTCACCCTGTTCCAAATGCAACGACCAGCCTGCTCCACCATTCAGTTGGCTCACTAATCTCGACGTCCGTGTTGCCCACCTTTGCTCCGTGTCCCTTGATACCCATCCCCAACCAAGGTCTATCCACCTCCGTCTTGGTCCCCCAGCTGACCCCAATGCCCCCAGCCATTTGGGGGGGGGGGGGGGGGGGGGGGGGTGAGAGTTCCAGATTTCCACTCCCCTTTGTGTGAAGAAGTGCTTCTTAACATCACCCCTGGAAATGCCTGGCCCTAATCTGAAGATTCTGTGCCCACCAGGGCATAGTTTCTCTAGAACCATAGAACACTACAGCACAGAAAACAGGCCATTTGGCCCTTCTAGTCTGTGCCGAAATATATTCCGCCAGTCCCATTGACCTGCACCTAGTCCATAACCCTCCAGACCCCTCCCATCCATGTATCTATCCAATTTATTCTTAAAACTTAAGGATGTGCCCGCATTTACCACGTCAGATGGTAGCTCGTTCCACACTCCCACCACTCTCTGAGTGAAGAAGTTCCCCCTAATGTTCCCCCTAAACCTTTCCCCTTTCACCCTAAAGCCATGTCCTCTCGTGTTTATTTCTCCTAATCTAAGTGGAAAGAGCCTACTCGCATTTACTCTGTCTGTACCCCTCACAATTTTGTAAACTTCTATCAAATCTCCCCTCATCCTTCTACACTCCAAGGAATAAAGTCCTAACCTGTTTAATCTTTCCCTGTAACTCAACTCCTTAAGACCCAGCAACATCCTAAAAAATGTTCTCTGCACTCTCTCAATCTTACTGAGATCCTTCCTGTAGTTAGGCGACCAGAACTGCACACAATACTCCAAAGTTGGCCTCACCAATGTCTTATACAACCTCACCACAACATCCCAACTCCTATACTCAATACTTTGATTTATGAAGGCCAGTATGCCAAAAACTTTCTTTACAACCCTGTCTCCCTGTGACGCCACTTTCAGGGAATTATGTATCTGAACTCCCAGATCCCTTTGTTCCTCCGCACTCCTCAGGGCCCTACCTTACCAAGTCCTTTTAACACTCTAAGCACCGCGACCAGGAGCCCCTGCTGAACCTCCTAAACTGAATGAATTCATGACAGGTTTACGCAAGCTCTACTCAAAGGTTACGAGATGAATTTTTGAAGTGGGGTGGGGAAGCTGAACAGACGCGAGGGAGAAGGGAATAGAAGGATAGGTTGTCGGGGTTGAGGCGAAGAGGGGCTGGGAGGAGGCTCGCGTGGAACAGAGGGGCCGAATGGCCCGTGATCCGTGCTGTGAAATTCTGTGCGAAGAGACACGAAGAACTTGCATTCCTGTCGTGCCGTGTCACGCCCTCGGGAAGTTCCAAAGCGCTGCGCCGCTAAGGGCGGGGGGAAGGCGGCAGTGCCACCTGGAGGCAAACCGCAGCAGCCGCTTTGCGCACAGCAAGATCCAATGATAAAATTCGACGAGTTGGTGTCTCCTTTGGCTGTTTTCAAGGAGAGCGCACCCCAGCCCGGTGCTCTTGGGAGTTGGCCTGACTTCTCAGTTATCCGAGGCACCTTCTTGTTCTGCGAGCGAGTTTCTGCTTCTAATGAACCCTCCCCCCCATCGCTGAATTTTTAAATTTGCGTTTCCTCCTCCTGGGTCCCGCCATCCTGGGTTTAAATGACGCTTTAATAATTCATGGCTCCGCGTAGTCAATGGGAAGCGCGAGACTCTTCCTGAGCTCTTGAAAAGGGGCTGGCGCTTGGGCCAGGTGACAGGGCGAGCGATTCACTTTTGGAGAGGAAGGGATCAGCTGGCTGGAAGGATGGGGGTGCAGGCTCTTCCTCCCCCCACCCCCCACGCCTGCCCCCCCAAATAACCAGATGCCACATTGATTCAGGAACTTGTAGTTGCATTAACAGAGAGGATGTTGATGTTTGTCGCTGTGTGTTGCAATGTGGTATGACACAAGCCCACTGGTTGTATTGTATTTCAACCCACTGACCTCCAGGGGATTTAGCTGGCGATCTGAAATCGGAATAAGTACACCAAAGATGTATTTAAAGCAGCACTTCCCAATACGGACCCTATTTTACAATGTGTGAGACCACAGACACCAACAGAAACAAAACAGCAATAAAGTAGCGTAATAACATTCCGTATATAATTATTAAAGTTCACATATTCCAGATCAAGATATAATGCATCATATAATTATGAAAACATGCATTTTTTTTTAAAAAGTACTTTGTAAAAGTGTTATTATTTTATGCGCTCACCAGTCTATTGCTTCGCCTGAACCAGTCCAACTCATCAAGGGCATTGACCAGGAAGCAGCGGAGGTGCAGGTTGAGGGTCATGAGGTGGCTGGCGTTGGAGCCCAGGTCGTTCTGCAGTGCCAGGGTTGGCGGCGTTGGGCTCAGACAGTCCACAGTGCCACAGTGGAGGCAGGGTTCACGGTTGGGGACAGGCTTCAAGACTCGGTGAAGCACCAGAGAGAGAGAGACGGACGAGCAGGGCAAGGGCAGGGCCAGACACCGCCTAGGCCTCAGTGCAGCTGCGGGGGCACAGTCTCGGAGGAGGGCGGGGAGCTGGTGACCCTGTTCGCTGTTTCTGCGACCCCGGTTGGGGGTCGTGACCCGCAGTTCGGAAGCCGCTGGTTTAAGGGGAAGCTAGACCAGCGTTTAAGGGGCAAGGGAAGAGAGGATTAGGATGGCAGATTTAGATGGTAGGAGATGAATCGGATAATTTGACGGGGCTGTGGTTGTGTGGGTTTTCATTGTTATACTATAACACGAGAGAGATTGTTGTAAAGTTATGTGGAACTAGATTCGAATATTTAGCTCGAAGTAACCCTAAGAATGCTGAGGTAATGAGTCCGTTTTTCATCTTGCTGATCTTGTCTCCAGTCCATCAGTAGAACACACAATGTTTGTTTAACGTAATATTTTTTTCAGTAAAGAGAAATGAATTAAATCTTTCCTTCCCACTGTTTCCCAGGCGCTATCGTCCAGTAATGAGAGTATTGATAGAGCTGACAGCACTGTAAGTGGCCAGTTTTTGTTGCGGTGGCTGGGTAGCTGGCTGGCTGGCTCCTCCTTCTCCCAAACAGTATTTCCTCCGTGCGGTGACTGCCAATTGGAGACTGATGTGAAACATGTGGATTGGCTGAATGTCATTTCAAAACACCAAGCATGACCCTGCCACACTGTCCCCGCTCCCAAGTGTGAAGGAATAGTGACATATCTGTTACTTGCTGTCGGTATCAATCAGTCCCAGGACGGGTACAGCACGGGGTTAGATACAGAGTAAAGCTCCCTCTACACTGTCCCCATCAAACACTCCCAGGACAGGTACAGCACGGGGTTAGATACAGAGTAAAGCTCCCTCTACACTGTCCTCATCAAACACTCCCAGGGCCGGTACAGCACGGGGTTAGATACAGAGTAAAGCTCCCTCTACACTGTCCCCATCAAACACTCCCAGGACAGGTACAGCACGGGGTTAGATACAGAGTAAAGCTTCCTCGACACTGTCCCCATCAAACACTCCCAGGGCAGGTACTGTTCAGGCAAGATACCTTGGATTCTATAGCCTTGAGATTTCGCTCTCAGCCTCTGAGCTAATGGCCCATGTCTTTGTGTTGCTGTAATTGCTCACTTTGATTGGAAGCAAATCTCACCCAAAAAGTAACTCCTGACCTGTGATACTAAGAGCTTACATGTGACCAGGCAGCCCACCTTGTGTAATAAGTTCCCCGAGCTGAGGAAATACTGTTTCTGCAAGGGTTTTGAATTCTCTGTCTCTCTCTTTTATCCTAGAATAATAATTGTGTGTGATTTAATTCAGTTTATCCCTCAATTTAATTTTTCTTCTGAGCTGCTCGATCCTCCTCCTCTGGGCTGGGGAAAGAGTCCCGTAATCTGGAATGTACAATCGCTGCCTCCCAAGGTGCTCACCCTCCCACCCCCAAGCCCCAAGTAGTTGCTCCATGATTAGAAAATAGCGGGTGTGGTTTGCCGGTGAACTAGACGAATGCGTGGCGTCTGCACGTACATGCCCCTATGGGCCCTCCGATACCTCTGGGTTTCGAGCCTGCAAAGCGGGGACTTGGATCGAGAGAGGCATTCTCCCCCCCCCCGCCCCCACCCCGGGGTGACGTGTTTCGATGGATGGCCGTTCAGCCCCACCCGTGTACCTAGCCCACATTGGGGGAGAGCAGTGGCTCGACATGCGGGTAGGAAGCCCGACCAGGTTTGGAAATCTTTGGTTCTCTCCCCCCGCGACCACCACCATTTGCCTCCCACACCTCCCCACATAGCGGATACCGAGGGCAGTGCAGAGGAAGTTTTTGTGCTGTCCAGTTGATCGAGACCCACTCCTCTTGACCCACTCCTTCCCTCTGTTATGCAATAATTGGTCAAGATGGTCCCTTGGGACTAGATGCAAGGTTAGTATGTTTCCCTTCCCCTTTCAAGGCAAGCTACAAGCCATATAATCTTACCTCTGTTGATCTGCTAAGCTTTTCTGCAGTCACTACTCCTGTTGACAACAGAGCTCGGAGGGTTAAATTAGGGAGGCACGTGGTTTCTATTCCCTCCAGTATCGGTGATCCGATTGCGGTACTCGGTGTTAAAAAGAGTTGATAGGGCGGATAGAGAGAAACTGTTTACCCCTGTTGAGGGGGAGGCGGGGGAGTTGTGGGGGACAGAGTCCAGAACAAGGGGGCAGGAAATGAGGGCCGGGCTGTTCAGTGGTGATGTCAGGAAGCACTTCTTCACAAAGGGAAGTGGAAATCTGGAACTCTTTTCTCAAAAAAAACACAGTTGAGGCTGCGGGTCAATTGAAAATGTCAAAATTGAGGTGGATAGATTTTTTTGTTAGGTATTCGGAGTTATGTCGTGAAGGAGGCGAAATAGAGCTTGGGGGGCAGATCAGCCACGATCTAATTGAATGACCGGTCAAGCTCAAAGGGCTGAATGTCCCTCCTCCTGGTCTTTTTTATATTGAACAGAGTGCTGGGAAAGGAGAGGGATGTTTGCTGGGAGATTTTATTTAGCTCTTGACCATTCCAGTGCTGCAAGAGACCAGCTATAGGAACAGGAGTAGGCTATAGGGTCCCTCGAGCCCGCTCCACCGATCGATACGATCATGGCTGATCAACAGCCTCAGTTCCGTTTTGCTCTCCGCTCCCCATGATTCCTCAATTAAATCTATCCCGCCCTTGAATAGATCCAATGATGGGACACCCACAGCTCCCTGGGGCAGAGAATTCCCAAGATCCACAACCCTTTTTAGAGCGAAGGAACCTCTCCTCCTCTCAGTCCGGAATTATCACCCCCTTATCCTGAGACCGTCCTCCCGTGTTCTAGATTCCTTAGCCAGCAGGAACAACCTGTTGTGTGCAGCCCTGTCGAGCCCTTTCTGAATCTTGTAGGTTTCAATAAGATCGCCTCTCGTTCTTCCAAACTCCAGAGACTATAAACTCCAATTCCCTCAGCCCCTCCTCACGGGACAAGCCCCTCTCCCCAGGGACCAATCTAGCGCGCCTTTGCTGTTCCGCCTCCAGTGCAGGTCTGACCTCCCCCAGATCTTGAAACCAAAACCTTTTCAGACCACAAGAGCGCTTTGGGTTCGGGTGGCTTTTTGATATTCGGGAAGATGATCATTGCTCCGCACCTCTCAAGCCCTGGTCACCGCTCCCCTCCATTGTCACTGTGCAATCGAGTGTGTCTTTCCTTCCCTTTTGTTTCTCCTTCCTGCCTGGGTGCTTGGTGGCTGGTGCGGTGGTGGTGGGCCTTATCCAATACAAGTTGCTTCTGTTGATGGTGACGCAATGGTGGCCATTTTGTTCTTCGACCTGACCAAATGTTTTTGGTGCCTCTCTGTGTTTTGCCTAAACCGTTTCCTCATGGTGTCACACATCAGTCGGACTTTGCCACGTGATCACTGAACGTTACACGGACGCGACGCAGAAACAGGCCGCTCGGCCCCTCTGCCCCGTGCTGGTGTTTCTGCGCCACGTGAGTCTCTTCCCACATCCCCCCCTTCATTTCCCCACGCCCCCCCCAACCTGTCCTTTCTCCCTTGTGTGTTTATCCAGCTTCCCCCCCCCCCCCCCACCCTTGAAATGCATTTCTGCTACTCACTCCCACCACTCCTCGTGGGAACGAGTCCCACGTTCTCCCCGCTCGACGATAGAAGCTCCTCCCGAATCCCCCAATGGATTTTTAAAAGATCCTTTCACGGGATGTGGGAGTCACGGACAAAGCCGGTATTTGTTGCCCGTCCCTAACTGCCCCCCTTGAGCCTGAGTGGCCTCGCTCGGCCATTTCAGGGAGGGGCCAGTTGAGAGTCAACCACGTGGCTGTGGGGTCTGGAGTCACGTGTAGGGCCAGACCGGGTAAGGACGGCAGATTTCCCTCCCCTAAAGGGACACGAGTGAACCAGATGGGGTTTTTACAACAATCCATGATGGTTGCCCCGGTCACCATCACTGAGACTCGCTTTTCAATTCCAGATTTTATTAATTGAATTTAAATTCCACCAGCTGCCATGGTGGGATTTGAACCCGTCTCCCCGGAGCATTAGCCTGGGCCTCTGGATTACTAGTCCAGTGACAACCACTATGTCACTGTCACTGTCTACCCAAACATTTATTGGATTTACTAGTGACCATCTTATATTGATGGCCCTAATCTCACCCAGTCACTTGTGTTGATATAGAGGTCGTCCCTGTCACTACAATATAATTTCCAAAGATAAATTCACGTATACTGAATAAGACCAAAAAAAACCCCCATATTTTCAGCACTTTATTAATCGGTTCCATAGAGTACAAAAGCAAGATGGTCATGTTAAAACCTGTATTAAAATAGCGGTTTAACCGGAGTCGTGTGTCCAAATCTGGGCACTGCACTTTAGGCAGGAGGTGAAGCTGTCCGGAGAGAGGGTGCGGAAAAGGTTCAGGAGAATGGTTCCAGGTATCGGAGGCTTCAATAACGTGGGTAGGTTGGAGAAGCAAGGGGGGGCTGCCCTCCTTCGATTTGAGGTGCTGGAAACCGTGAGGATCCTGGACAGAGTCGATGGGGGAGAGAAACCGCCCCCCCCCGTTGGCGGAAGGATGGTAGAACCAGAGGGCACCGATTTTTTTTTTTTTAAAGCCGATTGGCAAAAGAAGTAACGGCGACAGGAGGGGGTGGGGGGGGAAAGCGTCTTCCTGCCGCCGTGTGGCTGGGACCTGGAGCACACGCTGCCCGAGAGCACGTGGCAGGTTCGGCCGAGGCTTTCAAAAGGGAGCGCAGGAGCCGAGTGGGTCACCTCCCTATCTCTGTTACCTCCTCCAGCCCCCTACACACCTCCCTATCTCTGTTACCTCCTCCAGCCCCCTACACACCTCCCTATCTCTGTAACCTCCTCCAGCCCCTACACCCCTCCCTATCTCTGTTACCTCCTCCAGCCCCCTACACCCCTCCCTATCTCTGTAACCTCCTCCAGCCCCCTACACCCCTCCCTATCTCTGTTACCTTCTCCAGCCCCCTACACACCTCCCTATCTCTGTCACCCCCTCCAGCCCCGACACCCCTCCCTATCTCTGTAACCTCCTCCAGCCCCTACACCCCTCCCTATCTCTGTAACCTCCTCCAGCCCCTACACCCCTTCCTATCTCTGTAACCTCCTCCAGCCCCTATACCCCTCCCTATCTCTGTAACCTCCTCCAGCCCCTACACCCCTTCCTATCTCTGTAACCTCCTCCAGCCCCTACACCCCTCCCTATCTCTGTAACCTCCTCCAGCCCCTACCACCCCTCCCTATCTCTGTAACCTCCTCCAGCCCCTATACCCCTCCCTATCTCTGTAACCTCCTCCAGCCCCTACACCGCTCCCTATCTCTGTAACCTCCTCCAGCCCCTACACCCCTCCCTATCTCTGTAACCTCCTCCAGCCTCTTGAACACTCTGAGATCTCTGCGCTCCCCCAATTTCGGCCACTTGCGGGTCCCTCTATCTCCATCGCTCCACCATTGGCGGCTGTTCCTTCAGCAGCCTGGGGCCCTGAGCTCTGGAATTCCCTCCCTAGGCTTCTCCGCATCTCTCTCCCTCTCTCTCCTCTCCCGCTGTCTGTTCCCTCCCCCACGCCCGCATTAGAGGTGGTTCAAAGCAGGTTTACTAGATTGATGCCTGGAATGAGTGGGTTGTCTTGTGAGGAAAGGTTGGACAGACTGGGCTTGTTTCCACTGGAGTTTAGAAGAGTGAGGGGTGACTTGATTGAAGTTTACAAGATCCTGAACAGTCTTGACAAGGTGGACGTGGAAAGGATGTTTCCTCTTGTCCTCTTGTGGATGAGTCCAGAACTAGGGGGCACTGCTTTATAATTAGGAGTCGCCCTTTTAGGGTAGAGATGAGGAGAAATTGTTTTGAGGATTTTGGGACTTTGGAACTCTCTGCCTCAGAAGGCGGTGGAGGCGGGGTCATTGAATGTTTTTAAGGCGGAGACAGATAGATTCTTGTTAGGCAAGGGAATCGAAGGCTATCGGGGTTAGATGGGGATGTGGGAATGGAAACACAGGAAGATCAGCCATGATCTTATTGAATGGCGGAGCAGGCTCGAGGGGCCGAATGGTCCACTCCTGTTCCTATTCCTTACGTTCTGTCTCTCCTCACCGACCTCTCTGATCGAGCTTTTGGTCACCAGCTTTCGGTGCGGACTCGATGGGCCGAAGGGCCTCTTCTGCACTGAGATTCTGTGACCTGTCCCTGATATCTCCTTGTCCGACTCGGTGGGAAAAGCCTTTGTCTGGTGTTAAAAATACCGCTCCTGTGAAGCACCTTCGGGTTGTCTGAAGAAGGGAGAGTTTGAATTTTGATAGCGCCTTTCGCAACCCCAGGACATCCCAGAGCCCGCGAAGTGTTTTTTTAAAGTGCTGTAACATAGGAACGTTTTAACTCCGTGACGATGTTACCCGAAAGCGAGTTGTGTGTGTGTGTGTGTGTGTGTGTGTGTGTGTGTGTGTGTGTGTGTGTGTGTGTGTGTGTGTGTGTGTGTGTGTGTGTGTGTGTGTGTGTGTGTGTGTGTGTGTGTGTGTGTCTTTTGGGATGCGTGTGTTGAATGCAGGGCACCCTCGCGTTGAGCCGCGTGACAGCGACATCCGATGCTGTACCCGCTGCGCCCTGCCGACCCTGTCCGTGCTGACCCTCTTCCCCTCTGTCTCCATAGCAACCCGCCAGGCTGGCGCCGGAGAGGGAGTTCATCAAGTCGCTGATGGGCATCGGCAAGAGGCTGGTCACCCTGACCACCAAGGAGCAGAAGACGCAGAGGCTCATCTCGGAGCTGTCGCTGCTCAACCACAAACTTCCGTCTCGGGTCTGGCTCCCGACGTCCGGCTTTGACCACCACGTGGTCCGGGTGCCCCACAACCAGGCCGTGGTCCTCAACTCCAAGGACAAGGTGGGTACTGGCCTGGCCGCGTCCCGTCCCCCCTCCCGCAATGTTATCAGGAATAACAGGACGAGGGCGTCTCTCAGCTTGATCCGACAAGTTTCTTTTTACCACCGCGGGACATTTTACTGTGTTGGAAGCCGAGACACTAGACGGCAAAGTTATCAGATAGAATCTGGCCCCGAGCCACATGAGGAGATATTAGGGACCTTTGATCGAAAGCTCGGTCAGAGAGGTCGGTGTTAAGGAGCGTCTCAAAGGAGAGAGAGAGAGAGAGAGAGGCGGAGAGGTTTATGAGGGGATTTCCAGAGCTCAGGTTCCCCCCCAGGCAGCTGAAGGCACGGCCGCCAATGGTGGAGCGATGGGAATCGGGGGGATGTGCGAGAGGCCGGAATTGGAGGAGCGCAGAGATCTCGGAGGGTTGTAGGGGCTGGAGGAGGTTACAGAGATAGGGAGGGGTGTAGGGGCTGGAGGAGGTTACATAGATAGGGAGGGGTGTAGGGGCCAAGGTCAGAGGTGAAGATGCCACCCGATTCCCAGCACAGGAACAGGCCATTCGGCCCCTCTGCTCCGTGCTGGTGTTCCTGCCCCACACGAGGCTCCTCCCACCCCCCTCTTCATCTCCCCCCCCCATCACCATATCCTTCTATTCCTTTCTCCCTCGTGTGTTTATCCAGTTTCCCCCCCTTCAATCCATCTCCGCGATTCACTTCAACCACTCCCCGCGGGAGCGAGTCCCACATTCTCCCCCACACCCCGTGGGAGCGAGTCCCACATTCTCCCCCACTCCCCGTGGGAGCGAGTCCCACATTCTCCCCGCTCCCCGTGGGAGCGAGTCCCACATTCACCCCACTCCCCGTGGGAGCGAGTCCCACATTCTCCCCGCTCCCCGTGGGAGCGAGTCCCACATTCTCCCCGCTCCCCGTGGGAGCGAGTCCCACATTCACCCCACTCCCCGTGGGAGCGAGTCCCACATTCTCCCCACTCCCCGTGGGAGCGAGTCCCACATTCTCCCCACTCCCCGTGGGAGCGAGTCCCACATTCACCCCACTCCCCGTGGGAGCGAGTCCCACATTCACCCCACTCCCCGTGGGAGCGAGTCCCACATTCTCCCCGCTCCCCGTGGGAGCGAGTCCCACATTCTCCCCCACTCCCTGTGGGAGCGAGTCCCACATTCACCCCACTCCCCGTGGGAGCGAGTCCCACATTCTCCCCACTCCCCGTGGGAGCGAGTCCCACATTCTCCCCCACTCCCCGTGGGAGCGAGTCCCACATTCTCCCCCACTCCCCGTGGGAGCGAGTCCCACATTCTCCCCCACTCCCCGTGGGAGCGAGTCCCACATTCTCCCCCACTCCCCGTGGGAGCGAGTCCCACATTCTCCCCGCTCCCCGTGGGGGCGAGTCCCACATTCTCCCCGCTCCCCGTGGGAGCGAGTCCCACATTCTCCCCACTCCCCGTGGGAGCGAGTCCCACATTCTCCCCACTCCCCGTGGGAGCGAGTCCCACATTCTCCCCACTCCCCGTGGGAGCGAGTCCCACATTCTCCCCGCTCTCTTTTGGAACGAGATGTTAAATGGATGACCCCGTCTTCCCTCTCGGGTGGAGTAAACGATCCCATGGGTGGGGGGTGGGGAATTCTCCCCGGTTTCCTGGGGCCCAGTCTTTATCCTGCAACTAGCATTGCTCTGCAAATAGCGTCTTTCACAACCTCGCAATGCCCTCCTGTGTTTTATGGTCAATCTGATCCTTGTGAAGTGTAATCCCTGCTGTACAGCAAGATCCCATAAACCACAAGGAGGTGACTCCCAGATAAACAGCAAAGCGAAAGAGATTATTCTCTCCATATCTCTCTCTCTCTCTCCTCTCTCTCTCTCTCTCTGTCTCTCTCTCCGTGTCTCGCTCGCTCGCTCTGCCGAAGTGGAGTTAGTGCAGTGTATCACAGGAGCCACTTCTGCACACACCCGCTCACTCACTCACTCACTCTCACCCGTCTTAAACCCGTCAGCAGCTCTCATGCTGCGCACACGCACTCAACCTGCAGCTCAGAAACGGGCCTTTTGGCCCATCCTGCGCTGGCTTTCATTTTGAGTAATTACAATCGCGTCTCACCCAGTTCCAATGTAGAGTCAGCCAGCAGAGAGGGTGACCGTTCAGTCCATTGTGACTGTGCCAGCCCTTTCGAAAGAGCGATCCGACTCGTCTACACTTCCCCTCCCTCCGCCTTTCCTCTGTAGCCCCGTCAGTGTCGAAACTTAAACCTGTCTCCTCTGGATGCCAATCCTCCAGCCACTGGCTGTATTCCTGTTCCTTCATCCACCTGGAATGTCTAATGTTCAGTGTTTTTGTCCCAGCCAGTAAGATGAAGAGGGGGTGGGAGGAGACTCGTGTGGAGCAGGTGGGCCGAATGGCCTGTTTCTATGCTGTAAAAATTCGATGGAAGGTTTACCTCAGGACCTTCCTATCTCATCTTCCAAACGCCTTGTCCGACCTATTCTGCCTCTGTTTTCCCTCTGCTCCCCCCCTCCCCCCAAACTCAGTGTCTGAATCACAGAATCTCACAGTGCAGAAGAGGCCCTTCGGCCCATCGAGTCTGCGCCGACATGTGAGAAACACCTGACCTAATCCCATTTAACCAGCACTTGGCCCATAGCTTACCAGATTGCTCGAATATTTTCAAATCTAACTGGATGCTTAGATGTAACTCAGTTGATTAGAGAAATCAAGGTTGGGTTTCTTTTGTAGCTTTTCAAGTTCCATTCTGTCAAGCACGTAAACAAATTTCCAGTCCTAATTTGCCCTTCTGGATTTCTCAGACTCGTGGCACCATCTCCAACTCGAATCTGTGGGACACAGCTTTCCCTCCCCTCTCAATCTGTAAAATCACAATCTTGCCATTTGTCTGAATATCCTTTAAATTAGAGATTCAACTCATCTCCCTCTCCCCTTCTCTCTCTCTCTCTCTCTCTCTCTCTCTCTCTCCCCTTCTCTCTCTCCCCCTCCCCCTCTCTGAGCTGCCTCTCATTCAAAGTGTGTTAATTGTACATCAATTGTGGTTAACTATGTGCAGGTGAAGGGCATTGATTGGGTTGTGGCTCAGTTCATAGCACCCTCGCCTTTGAATCAGAGGGTTGTGGGTTCATGTCCCACTCCCGGAAACCAAGAACTGTGATTGTACTCGAAAGAGTTGCAATCTGTGACTGTTGATAACTCGAAAGAATTTTATAAACAGAGACTTGGAGGTGTCAGCTGTGGCTCAGTTCATAGCACCCTCGCCTTTGAATCAGAGGGTTGTGGGTTCATGTCCCACTCCCGGAAAACCAAGAACTGTGAATGTACTCGAAAGAGTTACATGCGATCTGTTGATAACTCGAAAGAGTTAAAGAGAGACTTACTGACCCGGTGGTGGTTGAGTTGGAAAATATACACTTGTACTGTTTAACACCGTGAATAAATCTTCACCGACTGGCTATGAAGATTATAACGTGTGTGTTAAGAGACTGAGAGTTTGGGAACCCCCCCCACCCCCACCACTCTAATGTCTGCTGTTGTTCCTCCCCAGGCTCCATACCTAATCTATGTTGAGGTGCTGGAATGCGACAACCTGGAGATGTCGCCGGTCCCCGCCCGGATCCCCGAGATTCGTATCCGCAGCACGCGCTCGGTGGAGAACCTGCCGGACTGCGGCTGCGCCCACGAGCAGCGGGCCGGCAACTTCAGCACCGTCCCCAACTACGACAACGACGACGAGGCCTGGTCGGTGGACGACATCGGCGAGCTGCAGGTTGAGGTGAGCGGGGCTCCCCGTGTGCGCACGGCGCCTTTCCCCCCACCCTCGGGTCACCCCGACGGGCTTCGCTGGCAGCCGTGCACTTCACGGAGCGAGGTCACTGACGTAATGTAGGAAACGGCATTGTGTGCACAGCAAAGCTCCCCAAAGGGTAATGTGATCACAACCCGGATCATCTGGTTCTTGTTTTTTAGTGATGTTAGTTAAGGGATAAATATTGGGCCCCAGGGCACCCCGGAGAGCTCACCCCGCCCCTCCTCCAATAGTGACTGCGGGATCTTTTACATCCAACCGAGAGGTTTAATGTCTCTTCCGAAAATTGACTCCTCCGGCAGGGTAGCATGCCCCATGTACTGCCCCCTCAGCGCCGACCCTCCGACGGTGCGGCGCTCCCTCGCCGCTGACCCTCCGACGGTGCGGCGCTCCCTCGCCGCTGACCCTCCGACGGTGCGGCGCTCCCTCGCCGCTGACCCTCCGGCAGTGCGGCGCTCCCTCGGCGCTGACCCTCCGGCAGTGCGGCGCTCCCTCGGCGCTGACCCTCCGACAGTGCGGCGCTCCCTCAGCACTGACCCTCCGACAGGGCGGCGCTCCCTCAGCACTGACCCTCCGACAGTGATGCGCTCCCTCAGCACTGACCCTCCGACAGTGCGGCGCTCCCTCGGTACTGACCCTCCGACAGGGCGGCGCTCCCTCAGCACTGACCCTCCGACAATGCGGCGCTCCCTCGGTACTGACCCTCCGACAGTGCGGTGCTCCCTCGGCGCTGACCCTCCGCTCCCCCCAACCATGCAGCACACCTGTCCTGCGAGTGCTGGTTCTAATCCTGTTTTTATTTTCTCCCTCCTCCTCCCCCCGCCCCCCACCAGCTTCCCGAAATCCACACCAACAGCAGCGATAACATCTCGCAGTTTTCCGTGGATAGCATCACCAGCCAGGAGAGCAAGGAGCCCGTGTTTATCGCTGCCGGAGATATCAGGTACCCGTCTGTTTGTTTCTCGCGCTCACCGTGCTCGTCATGCCCAGTGCTCTCGTTCTCTCTCTCTCTCTCTCTCTCTGTCCTCCCGGAGGCTGGATCACTCAGACAAAGAATCGGTGACTCCCTCCAGCGAGAGACCAGGGACTCGGCGCAGGTTGGTTTGGGGCGTTGGGTGCTGCAGAGCATCGGGTGGGCTGAGGCTGACAGGAGGGTCCCCGGTGGACACAGGGGAGCATGAGGGTTTCCCGAAGCAGGAAAGCTGAGATGGGGGCGAGGCCTGGTAACGTTACAGAGATGGCACTGGGCCAATGTTGGGGATGACGCAGGTTTGAGGGCAG
The DNA here is from genome assembly GCF_964194155.1 of Cetorhinus maximus. Lineage (NCBI taxonomy): Eukaryota > Metazoa > Chordata > Chondrichthyes > Lamniformes > Cetorhinidae > Cetorhinus > Cetorhinus maximus. The sequence goes on from NW_027599756.1 coordinate 15,161, forward strand.
AAGTTCATCCCCGGGGGGTCCGATGTGACACTGAAGTTGTGACTTCACACTCGGACCTGCCAGAGAGAGAGAGGGGCCAGAGAGGGACTGAAGACTATGGCTTCAGCCTTCCCCAATGTTTACTGAAGGGAATTTTCTGCTCGTCCCTGTCGGAGGAGGAGGGAGTGGCGACGAGTGGGAGACGGTGGGAGGTGCTGACGAGGTTTAGAACCAGGGTGCCGTTGGCAGACGTCTGCAGTGCTGGTGAGCAGCTGGGGTTGTGGCGGGGAGGAGGGGGTCTTGTCTTCAGGCTGTTGAGGGTGACTGGAGCGGCCCTCCCATTGTTCTCTTGGCACAGTCTGGGGATTTGATTCCGTTCCCCAGTGGCTGATCTTGCGTGCTCACTGACCGACCCCGGGGAACTCGCCAACCCCTGTTCAGCACCGTACAGCCACCGCAGTTGAATAGCCAGCATTTTGTGTTCGCCTGACCCCTCCCTACTGACTGAAAGGAGCCCCAGATTTTTGGGGTGTGGGGTTGGGTTGGGGGGGTGCATTTGGGGAAGAGACAGACTTGCATTCCTCTGGCACCTTTCACCACCGCAGGAGGCCTCAAAGAGCTGCACAGCCAGTGAGATACTTAATTTGCAGTGTGGTCACTGTTGTGATGTAGGACAGGCAGCAGCCAATTTGTACACAGCAAGATCCCGCAAACAGTCAAGTGATAATGACCCAGATCATCTGTCTTTTTAAAGTGCTTTTGGTTGAGATTGATAAATATTGGCCTCAGGATATCGGTGGAGAACTCCTCTCACCGCCCCCCCCACCCTTCTTCCAATAGCAGCCATTGGATCTTTTACATCCACCTGAGGGGGCAGACGGGGGCCGCGGTTTAACATCTCATCCTGAAAGATGGCACCTCCAAACCGTGCGGCGCTCCCTCAGCGCTGACCCTCCGACCGTGCGGCGCTCCCTCAGCGCTGACCCACCGACAGTGCGGCGCTCCCACAGTACTGACCCTCCGACAGTGCGGCGCTCCCTCAGCGCTGACCCTCCGACAGTGCGGCGCTCCCTCAGCGCTGACCCACCGACAGTGCGGCGCTCCCACAGACCTGACCCTCCGACAGTGCGGCGCTCCCTCAGCGCTGACCCTCCGACAGTGCGGCGCTCCCTCAGCGCTGACCCTCCGACAGTGCGGCGCTCCCTCAGCGCTGACCCACCGACAGTGCGGCGCTCCCACAGACCTGACCCTCCGACAGTGCGGCGCTCCCTCAGCGCTGACCCTCCGACAGTGCGGCGCTCCCTCAGCGCTGACCCTCCGACAGTGCGGCGCTCCCTCAGCGCTGACCCTCCGACAGTGCGGCGCTCCCTCAGCGCTGACCCTCCGACAGTGCGGCGCTCCCTCAGCGCTGACCCTCCGACAGTGCGGCGCTCCCTCAGCGCTGACCCTCCGACAGTGCGGCGCTCCCTCAGCGCTGACCCTCCGACAGTGCGGCGCTCCCTCAGCGCTGACCCTCCGACAGCGCGGCGCTCCCTCAGCGCTGACCCTCCGACAGCGCGGCGCTCCCACAGGGCTGACCCTCCGACAGCGCGGCGCTCCCTCAGCGCTGACCCTCCGACAGCGCGGCGCTCCCACAGGGCTGACCCTCCGACAGCGCGGCGCTCCCTCAGCGCTGACCCTCCGACAGCGCGGCGCTCCCACAGGGCTGACCCTCCGACAGCGCGGCGCTCCCTCAGCGCTGACCCTCCGACAGCGCGGCGCTCCCACAGGGCTGACCCTCCGACAGCGCGGCGCTCCCTCAGCGCTGACCCTCCGACAGCGCGGCGCTCCCACAGGGCTGACCCTCCGACAGCGCGGCGCTCCCTCAGCGCTGACCCTCCGACAGCGCGGCGCTCCCTCAGGGCTGACCCTCCGACAGCGCGGCGCTCCCTCAGCGCTGACCCTCCGACAGCGCGGCGCTCCCTCAGCGCTGACCCTCCGACAGCGCGGCGCTCCCTCAGCGCTGACCCTCCGACAGCGCGGCGCTCCCTCAGCGCTGACCCTCCGACAGCGCGGCGCTCCCTCAGCGCTGACCCTCCGACAGCGCGGCGCTCCCTCAGCGCTGACCCTCCGACAGCGCGGCGCTCCCTCAGCGCTGACCCTCCGACAGCGCGGCGCTCCCTCAGCGCTGACCCTCCGACAGCGCGGCGCTCCCTCAGCGCTGACCCTCCGACAGCGCGGCGCTCCCTCAGCGCTGACCCTCCGACAGCGCGGCGCTCCCTCAGCGCTGACCCTCCGACAGCGCGGCGCTCCCTCAGCGCTGACCCTCCGACAGCGCGGCGCTCCCTCAGTGCCGGCACTGGGGGTGTCAGCCTGGAGCATAAGGCTCAGGGTCCTGGACTGGGGCTTGACCCCACGTCCTCCTGACTCCGGAGAGGTGCGAGAGAGTTGACAGGGAGAGCAGCCAGAGTCTATGGGATTGCGGATGGAGCGTTTGGCTCCTCCAGCTGCCTCCGGCCAGTGCAGCCACAGAGTATTGTAGCTTCCCTGTGTCCTGTCCTTCTGCTTGACTCAGCTGCTCCCTCTAATGGCAGCACACATTATTACCTCAGCATTTACATTGGCCTTTACACTGCTGATCATGTTAGGAGTAGCTGGAGGCCATTTGGCTCAGCCATTCGATTAGATCATGGCTGATCTGATTGCGGCCTTAACTCCACTTTCCTGTCCGCCCCCCGTAACCCTCAACTCCCTCGTCGATCAAAAATCTGTCCAACTCAGCCTTGAACCTATTCAATGACCCAGCCTCCTTTGCTCTCTAGGATAGAGGCTTCCAAACACCAATGGCTCTCTGAGAGAACGATTTCCTCCTTATCTCCACCTTAAATGAGAGACCCCTTAACTGTGCCCTCCGCTCGTCGACTCTCCCACAAGGTGGGGGGAAACATCCCCTCAGGGTCCACCCTGTCGAGCCCCCTCAGAACCTTTTGTGTGTCAATGAGATCCCCTCTCATCCTCCTAAACTCCAATGAGTACAGACCCAACCTGCTCAAAGACCCTTCAGCCCAGGAATCAGCCTCGTGAACCTTCTCTGAACTTCCTCCCCATGCGAGTATATCTCTCCATAAGTAAGGAGACCACAGCTGGACTCAGCACTCTAGGTGTGGGTCTCATCATCGCCCTGGACCGATGTAGCAAGACTTTGCTACCTTTATGCTCCATCTCCTTTTCACTAAAGGCCAACATTCGGTTTGCCTTCCTAATCGCTTGCTGTACCAGCCAATCTTATAGCGATTTCAACATCTGAAGGCACTTTTGAGGGGCAGCTGTGCCAGTGACCTCTCAAACAGCAATTGGGTGAGTGACCAGGTGCCTGGTCATGGGAGGAACGTGGTCCCGGGACACTGAGGGAGCTCCCCTGCTCCTCCGACAGCACCGTGGGGGGCTCCTATCGCCCACCAGGAAGGGCAAACACCAGACCTTGATTTCAAATCTCATCCAAGAGACACAGCACTGCCGGCAGTGTGGCACCCCCCCACCCCCTCAGCACTGGGCTGGGGGGAGTGGGGACTCGAACCCACCACCTTCTGACTCCGAGGGGCGGGCCCGATCCCCTGAGGCATGGAAACCTGACTCCAGCCACCCCACCACCCCTCCCTCGCTTAAGAGGCGACTGGTACAGGAATCGGTGGAGTTGGCCCACTGAGCCACGAAGCTGATAGAGATGAAAGGGGGGGAGCCTGGGGCAGCTGTGCAGCAGATTTTCCCATTCCAGGCATTGGCAAAGTGAGCTAAAAGTAATGGGTATATGTAGACGCATCATTTGAAGGTGGCGGGGCAGGTTGCTTGAGGGGTTAATAAGGGCTGAGCCACCCTGAGCTTTATAAACAGGGGCCGGGAGCGCACAAGCAAGTCTGGTCAACCTTTCTAAAAACCCTGGTTCGGCCTCAACTAGAGTATTGTGTTCAATCCTGGGCGCCGCACGTTCGGGAGGATGTGAAGGCTTTGGAGAGGGCGCAGAAAAGATTCCCGGGAACGGTCCCAGCGCTGGGAGACTTTAGTTTAGTTTGGAGAAAAGGGGGTCTGTTTTTCTCGTAGAAGAGGAAGTCGAGAGGAGATTGGATGGTGGGGGGGGGTGTTCAAAATCAGGAAGGGTCTGGACAGGGAGAAACCGTTCCCGCTTTCGAAAGGATGGAGAACCAGAGGGCACCGGTTTGAAGGTGACGGGAGGGAAAATGTTTTCACGCAGTAGCGTGGTTAGGGTCTGGAACGCGCTGCCTGAGAGTGTGGCGGAGGCAGGTTCAATCGAGACAGGATTAGATCATTACCCAAAGGGAAGAGATTTTCAGGGCTACGGCGGGGGAGTGGGCTTGAGCAGAGTGGCTGTTGCAGAGGGCCGGCACGGGCACGACGGGCTGAATGGCCCACTGCTGTGCTGTAACCGTTCCATGAGCCCGTTCTACTCTTTGGCTGTTCTGTTGACCTTCTGCAGGCGACGCCTCTCGGAGCAGCTGGCCCACGCGCCCACCACGTTTAAGCGGGACCCCGAGGACCCTTCTGCAGTCGCACTGAAGGAGCCCTGGCAGGAGAAAGTCAGGTAAGGACCGGAGAGGCCACCTTAACCTATGGTAAGGCTGGGAACGTCACCCAGTAACCTTTTGTGCTCAGGAACAGGGCCCTCCGCTAGGCGGAGAGACTCGAGGTTGAGATTGTTCCACTTCCAGTGGAGAGGGTTGAAAGCAGTGGGTTTAATAGCGTTCCACAGAGCCACCTTGTGGTGGCAGCCCATAACGACACCGTGACGGTTGACATAGCAGTTTGCAATGGTCAAGGTGGACCCAAAAAAAAAGTGACCCGTAATGGCGCGGACGGGAAGCGGAGAGTTTTTAAAATGTTAGCCCCCTGCCCCTAACCCAATCATTTCCTGTTTGCAGGCGGATTCGGGAGAACTCTCCGTACGGCCACTTCCCGAACTGGCGGCTTCTGTCCGTCATCGTCAAGTGTGGCGATGACCTTCGCCAGGAGCTCTTGGCGTACCAGGTGTTGAAACAGCTGCAGGTACGTCGTCTGATCCGTGTGACTCGCGCGTCCACGATTCCGGCCGCCAAAGCAGGGCAGGTGACCTCTGCCGGCTATTGGATCGCAACCGACTCTGCCACACGGCGCGCCGGGTTTGACCCTGCTGCCGGGAGAGGGGGGTGGGGGGGGCGCCGGTGATGTGACTGGACCGGATGGATGAGTAATCCAGAGGCTCCCGAGACACGAGTTCAAATCCCACCACAGTAGCTCGGGGAGCTTAAATTCAGTTAATTGATAACTAATTAACACTCGGTCTCAGTCATGATGATCGTACCAGATTGTTGTAAAAAAAAAAAAACCCCATCTGGTTCACTAATGCCCCTTTAGGGGAAGGGAAATCTGCCATCCTTACCCGGTCTGGCCTACACGAGACTCCAGACCCACAGCCGTGCGGTTGACTCCTAAACCGCCCCCTCTGGCCGAGCAAGGCCGCTTAGTTGTGCCAGGCCGCTGCAGGGTAAAAGCGCCGTGGGTGTACCCACGCCACGCTGACCGCAGAGGTTCAAGGCGGCAGCTCAATGCCACCTTCTCGAGGGGGGGCAGTAAATGCCAGCCTTGCCAGCAGTTGGGTGGACCTAGCGTATACCGGGGGCCACGCGCGGAAGGGAAGGGGAGGGGTTGGGGGAGGTCCCCCCTCTGTACCCGAGACGTTAATCAGACTCTTCACTCCCCTCCTCTGCCCCCGCCTTGCAGGCCATTTGGGAGGTGGAGCGGGTGCCGCTGTGGATCAAGCCCTACAAGATCCTGGTGATCTCCGCCGACAGCGGGATGATAGAGCCTGTGGTGAACGCCGTGTCGCTCCACCAGATTAAAAAGCAGTCCCAGCTCTCCCTGCTGGACTACTTCCTCCAGGAGCACGGGAATTACACCACCGAGGAGTTCCTGTCGGCGCAGCGGAACTTCGTACAGAGCTGTGCCGGCTACTGCTTGGTCTGTTACCTCCTCCAGGTCAAGGACAGGTGAGCAGAGTTTGTATACCAACGGACGGCCCGTGTGACCTTGCTTGATTCTGAGCCCCGTCTCGTTGAAGGGGGCGTGTGGGCCAGGTTATTATTTGGGGTAGGGTGGACGATTCAAGGTGGCTTTGATTACTTAACCTCCCTGAACTAGACTTTTGAAAACGCTGAGCGTTTATGAAGAGGGAGCGACCAAGTTGATTGTAGAATCCTCGCACGGGAAGAGGCCATTTGGCCCATCGTACATGTGCCAGCCCGCTCTTTGAAGGAGCCCATCCAATTCACCCCACTCTTCTCCTCACCCCCCCCCCGCCAGAGGGGTTTGGAGTCTATACTAAACCCCGGAGTAAGAAAACTCTTGTCAAAAAATCACCATATTGGATAAAAGGGCAATCGCTAATTTAGAATGCAAGCTAAATAAAGGTTTATTGGAGAATAACATTTCACCAGACAAGGGAAGACACAATAGACCGACTTTCCCTTGGATGCGAAGAACTCCTGGTCTCTCCTTTCCTTGGTTACCCGGTCCCTTGATTTGCAACATCCTTTGAGACTTTAACTCAATCAGCATAACTTTAACATACATACAAATCTCTTTGCAGCTTTAAGATTTCAACTCTAGTTTCCCAGTCACAGAATCACACACAGTGCAGAAGAGGCCCTTCGGCCCATCGAGTCTGCGCCGACACGTGAGAAACACCTGACCTACCTACCTACCTACCTAATCCCATTTAACCAGCACTTGGCCCATAGCCTTGAATGTTATGACGTGCCAAGTGCTCATCCAGGTACTTTTTAAAGGATGTGAGACAACCCGCCTCCACCACCCTCCCAGGCAGCGCATTCCAGACCCTCACCACCCTCTGGGTAAAAAATCTTTTCCTCACATCCCCCCCCTAAACCTTCTGCCCCCTCACCTTGAACTTATGTCCCCTTGTGACTGACCCTTCAACTAAGGGGGAACAGCTGCTCCCTATCCACCCTGTCCATGCCCCTCATCATCTTGTACACCTCGATCAGGTCGCCCCTCAGTCTTCTC
>NW_027599757.1:0-2500 GCF_964194155.1 Cetorhinus maximus
GAACGGCAGGCAAATTGTGGCCTTGAGAAATGATTAACCAATTGGACTTAGTCTCTGGCGGAGAGACAAAGTGTTTTCACGAGAAATGGTTAACCAATTGGACTTAGTCTCTGGCAGAGAGACAAAGTGTATTCACGAGAAATGGTTAACCAATTGGACTTAGTCTCTGGCAGAGAGGCAAAGTGTTTTCACGAGAAATGGATAACCAATTGGACTTAGTCTCTGGCAGAGAGGCAAAGCGTTTTCAAGAGAAATGGTTAACCAATTGGACTTAGTCTCTGGCAGAGAGGCAAAGCGTTTTCCTGAGAAATGGTTAACCAATTGGACTTAGTCTGTGAACGGCAGGCAAATTGCGGCCATGAGAAATGGTTAACCAATTGGACTTAGTCTCTGGCAGAGAGTCAAAGTGTTTTCCTGAGAAATGGTTAACCAATTGGACTTAGTCTCTGGCGGAGAGGCAAAGTGTTTCCCGTTGTAATGGTTGGCCAATGCACTTCGGATTGCGTTGGTAGGCCGTGGAAAGTGGCTCTTGGGCCCGCGAGAGCAAAATCCGTGCGCAGACGGAAGTCCATGAGGTCAGATCCGAGGCCTTTACCCGGCACCCGGTGGGGGTATTCCCGCAGAGAGTAGCGGGTGTGCCCGGCGACGGGTCAAGTTGCAATTTCTGGCATACCACTCCTGGAGCTCGTTAATGAGTTCCCCTCGGAAGTCCCGATGAGAAAATGGCAAAATGGCGTTTTGCGGGCTTTGGGGCCTCCTGGACGGTAGGACTACCGCCCGACCTTACGGTTGCAATTGTTGGCAGGGGAGGTTGGGCGGGGTACCCGGAGATTTTCGGGGACACGATTTTCAGAACATTTTCAGACAACGGTCACACTTTAAAAATGCCCAGAAAAGTGCGACTTTGAGGGTGGTAAGCGTTTTCAAATAGAATACCTTTCAAAGAGCTCTCGGAAGTCCTATATGAGGATTTAAGATGAATTTGTGCGGGCTTTCCGAACTCCGTTGTCGGTCTGAAATATCGGCCAGGGTCCAGACCGGTGGTAACCCTGGTTTAATAAACATGGCGTGTGGCGAAAAGAACAGACAAAATGACAAAGTGTCAAATATATATATACATGTGTATTTATGAACAAAAAAAATCACAAAGTGTCACCTGGCGGTGTACTTGATGATGAAAAATAAAAATACAAAGTCTGTTCACAGGCACCTTTGGGGCGGGGGTGCCTGAGTCCCCTTGGGTTGCACACTATAGAGTGTTTGACATGGACAGAGTCAACACTGTGTGCGTGCCCAGAACCCTTTTGAACGCAGGCGACGCACGCCGGTCGGCATTTCCTCTCCGTGCGAGCGCCAACAGGTTGCTTCCGTTGTTTTACAAATAAGAAAATTGTATTTATGAGCAGCAAAAAAAAAAATCACAAAGTTTCACCTGGCGGTGTACTTGATGATGAGAAATAAAAATACAAAGCCTGTTCGCAGGCACCTAGGGGGCGGGCGGGGTGCCTGAGTCCCCTTGGGTTGCACACTGTAGTGTTTGACATGGGCAGAGTCAGCACTGTGTGCGTGCCCAGAACCGATGTGAAAGCAGGCGACGCACGCCAGTCGGCATTTCCTAGCCGTGCGAGCGCCAACATGTTGCTTCCGATGTTTTACAAATAAGAAAACTGTATTTATGAGCAAAAAAAATCACAAAGTGTCACCTGGCGGTGTACTTGATGATGAATAATAAAAATACAAAGCCTGTTCACAGGCACCTAGGGGGCGGGCGGGGTGCCTGAGTCCCCTTGGGTTGCACACTGTAGTGTTTGACATGGGCAGAGTCAGCACTGTGTGCGTGCCCAGAACCGTTTTGAACGCAGGCGACGCACGCCAGTCGGCATTTCCTAGTCGTGCGAGCGCCAACATGTTGCTTCCGTTGATTTACAAATAAGAGAACTGTATTTATGAGCAATAAAAATCACAAAGTGTCACCTGGCGGTGTACTTGATGATGAAAAATAAAAATACAAAGCCTGTTCACAGGCACCTAGGGGCGGGCGGGGTGCCTGAGTCCCCTTGGGTTGCACACTGCAGTGTTTGACATGGGCAGAGTCAACACCGTGTGCGTGCCCAGAACCGTTTTGAACGCAGGCGACGCACGCCAGTCGGCATTTCCTAGCCGTGCGAGCGCCAACAGGTTGCTTCGGTTGTTGCAAAAGTAAGAAAATTGCACCGCTGCGGACCACCCCTCCACCCGCGGTTGAACCAGTACCCGAGCGAGGCCACGCTGGCTCCGAAAGCAGACGTGTGCTCGGTGGCGGGGAAGCGGTGTGCGTGTGTCTCGCTCCTCAAAGGAAAGATGCGGTGCTAGGTGTCCGATGCGGTAGGGCCCTCGGCCGGCCAGCGCGTATGCTGGCGCTGAGGCTGAGCGGAATACCCTCGCTCTTCTGTTTCCTGCGGGTCACAGACGGACACATTAGCATGTTCGAGTGGTGGCTGGCGCACCTCTCGAAGCCACA
>NW_027599757.1:12500-22191 GCF_964194155.1 Cetorhinus maximus
TCCCCTTTCGCCAGGCGGGATTGGTTAATGATTTCCCCTTTCGCCGGGCGGGATTGGTTAATGATTTCACCCCTCACTTTTCCGCGCGGCTTGGCTCTAATCAGTGGGGCCGGGCTTAATATACGCCTAAGGGGAGCAATCTGACGGGCGAGGCCGACCTGGAGTAGCTCTCGGAAGGGGTGGGAGGTTGGATTTGAGTCGGTGCTGGCGGAAGGGCTGGATTTCAAGGGCTTGGCCGGCTGGCCGGTGGTTGTCGGAAGCGGTGGGCATGAAGGGATTGTCGGCTTGTAAGGCACGGGCTTAGCGAGGGCGTGGTAGGCCTCGGGAGGAAGCGGGGTGAATGAGGCCGCGGTGGCCGCACCGGGCGTCGCCATTGCCGGCTGCGCAGAGTGGATTGGGGTCGGTGTTGAGTGAGGGGCATTTTCCTTCTGGAAGGTAAGGGCCCGGAGGAGGCTAGTGGTTGGTGCGGTTGTAAGAGTGTGCCGGCGGGTGAAGGGTTGCGAAGGCGGCGCATTTGTAGCCTGCATGGTGAGTGTTAGTGTTGGGGTCGGGGTTGGGGGTCGGTGACGGGGAGAAGGTGAGGGAATAGGGTTAGTGTTGGGGTCGGGGACGGGCAAAGGGTTAGGGTAAGGTTTAAGGGTAGGGTTAGGGTTAGGGTTAGAGTTAGGGCGAGTGTTAGGGTTAGGGTTACGTTTAAGTGCAGGGTTTAGAGCGTGTGTTAGGGCCAGGGTTAGGGTTCGGCGAAGGGTAAGGTAGGCAAAGTGCAGAAGGTGAAATGGTTAACCAGTTAGCAGGCAGGGCAGCCGGCCGGCAATGAGAGCGGCCCGCCCGGTGATAAGGGTGCAGTTAGGTGGCGACCAGCCCAGCAGCTCCAGGGGCTAAGTACGTGTGGGTAAATGGTTAACCAGTTAGCAGGCAGGGCAGCCGGCCGGTAATTGAGGCCGCCCGCCCGGCCATAGGGCTGCAGTTAGGTGCCGACCAGCCCATCAGCTCCAGGGGCTAAGTACATGTGGGTAAATGGTTAACCAGTTAGCAGGCAGGGCAGCCGGCCGGTAAATAGAGCCACCCGCCCGGTGATAAGGGTGCAGTTAGGTGCCGACAGGCCCAGCAGCTCCAGGGGCTAAGTACATGTGGGTAAATGGTTAACCAGTCAGCAGGCAGAGCAGCCGGCCGGCAATTAGAGCCGCCCGCCCGCTAATCAGGGTGCAGATAGGTGCAGAACAGCCCATCATTTTCCAGGGGCTAAGTACATGTGGGTAAATGGTTAACCAGTTAGCAGGCAGAGCAGCCGGCCGGCAATTAGAGCCGCCCGCCCGCTAATCAAGGTGCAGTTAGGTGCAGAACAGCCCATCATTTTCCAGGGGCTAAGTACATGTGGGTAAATTGTTAACCAGTTAGCAGGCAGGGCAGCCGGCCGGCCGGTAATTAGAGCCGCCCGCCCGGTGATAAGGGTGCAGTTAGGTCCCGGCCAGCCCAGCAGCTCCAGGGGCTAAGTACATGTGGGTAAATGGTGAACCAGTTAGCAGGCAGGGCAGCCGGCCGGCCGGTAATTAGAGCCGCCCGCCCGGTGATAAGGGTGCAGTTAGGTGCCGGCCAGCCCAGCAGCTCCAGGGGCTAAGTACATGCGGGTAAATGGTTAACCAGTTAGCAGGCAGGGCAGCCGGCCGGCAATTAGAGCCGCCCGCCCGCTAATCAGGGTGCAGTTCGGTGCAGAACAGCCCATCAGCTCCAGGGGCTAAGTACATGTGGGTAAATGGTTAACCAGTTAGCAGGCAGGGCAGCCGGCCGGTAATTAGAGCCGACCTCCCGGCCATTACGGGTGCAGTTAGGTGCCGACCAGCCCAGCAGCTCCAGGGGCTAAGTACATGTGGGTAAATGATTAACCAGTTAGCAGGCAGGGCAGCCGGCCGGTAATTAGAGCCGACCTCCCGGCCACAGGGCTGCAGTTAGGTGCCGACCAGCCCAGCAGCTCCAGGGGCTAAGTACATGTGGGTAAATGATGAACCAGTTAGCAGGCAGGGCAGCCGGCCGCTAATTACAGCCGCCCGCCCGCTAGTAAGGGTGCAGTTAGGTGCAGGACAGCCCATCAGTTTCCAGGGGCTAAGTACATGTGGGTAAATGGTTAACCAGTTAGCAAGGCAGGGCAGCCGGCCGGCCGGTAATTAGAGCCGGCCGCCTGTCCGCCCGCTAGTAAGGGTGCAGTTAGGTGCAGAACAGCCCATCAGTTTCCAGGGGCTAAGTACATGTGGGTAAATGGTTAACCAGTTAGCAGGCAGGGCAGCCGGCCGGTAATTACAGCCGCCCGCCCGCTAATAAGGGTGCAGTTAGGTGCAGAACAGCCCATCAGTTTCCAGGGGCTAAGTACATGTGGGTAAATGGTTAACCAGTTAGCAAGGCAGGGCAGCCGGCCGGCCGGTAATTAGAGCCGGCCGCCTGTCCGCCCGCCAGTAAGGGTGCAGTGAGTTGCAGAACAGCCCATCAGTTTCCAGGGGCTAAGTACATGTGGGTAAATGGTTAACCAGTTAGCAGGCAGCGCAGCCGGCCGGGAATTACAGCCGGCCGCCTGTCCGCCCGCTAATAAGGGTGCAGTTAGGTGCAGGACAGCCCATCAGTTTCCAGGGGCTAAGTACATGTGGGTCAATGGTGAACCAGTTAGCAGGCAGAGCAGCCGGCCGGCAATTAGAGCCGCCCGCCCGCTAATCAGGGTGCAGTTAGGTGCAGGACAGCCCATCAGTTTCCAGGGGCTAAGTACATGTGGGTAAATGGTTAACCAGTTAGCAGGCAGGGCAGCCGGCCGGCCGGTAATTAGAGCCGGCCGCCTGTCCGCCCACTAATAAGGGTGCAGTTAGGTGCAGAACAGCCCATCAGTTTCCAGGGGCTAAGTACATGTGGGTAAATGGTTAACCAGTTCGCAGGCAGAGCAGCCGGCCGGCAATTAGAGCCGCCCGCCCGCTAATCAGGGTGCAGTTAGGTGCAGAACAGCCCATCAGCTCCAGGGTCTAAGTACATGTGGGTAAATGGTTAACCAGCTAGCAAGGCAGGGCAGCCGGCCGGCCGGTAATTAGAGCCGGCCGCCTGTCCGCCCGCTAATAAGGGTGCAGTTAGGTGCAGAACAGCCCCTCAGTTTCCTGGGCCTAAGTACATGTGGGTCAATGGTTAACCAGTTAGCAGGCAGAGCAGCCGGCCGGCAATTAGAGCCGCCCGCCCACTAATCAGTGTGCAGTTAGGTGCAGAACAGCCCATCAGCTCCAGGGGCTAAGTACATGTGGGTAAATGGTTAACCAGTTAGCAGGCAGGGCAGCCGGCCGGGAAATAGAGCCGGCCGCCTGTCCGCCCGCTACTAAGGGTGCTGTTAGGTGCAGAACAGCCCATCATTTTCCAGGGGCTAAGTACATGTGGGTAAATGGTGAACCAGTTAGCAGGCAGGGCAGCCGGCCGGTAATTACAGCCGCCCGCCCGCTAATAAGGGTGCAGTTAGGTGCAGAACAGCCCATCAGCTTCCAGGGGCTAAGTACATGTGGGTAAATGGTGAACCAGTTAGCAGGCAGGGCAGCCGGCCGGCCGGTAATTAGAGCCGGCCGCCTGTCCGCCCGCTAATAAGGGTGCAGTTAGGTGCAGAACAGCCCCTCAGTTTCCAGGGGCTAAGTACATGTGGGTCAATGGTTAACCAGTTAGCAGGCAGAGCAGCCGGCCGGCAATTACAGCCGCCCGCCCGCTAATCAGGGTGCAGTTAGGTGCAGGACAGCCCATCAGTTTCCAGGGGCTAAGTACATGTGGGTAAATGGTTAACCAGTTAGCAGGCAGGGCAGCCGGCCGGCCGGTAATTAGAGCCGGCCGCCTGTCCGCCCACTAATAAGGGTGCAGTTAGGTGCAGAACAGCCCATCAGTTTCCAGGGGCTAAGTACATGTGGGTAAATGGTTAACCAGTTCGCAGGCAGAGCAGCCGGCCGGCAATTAGAGCCGCCCGCCCGCTAATCAGGGTGCAGTTAGGTGCAGAACAGCCCATCAGCTCCAGGGTCTAAGTACATGTGGGTAAATGGTTAACCAGCTAGCAAGGCAGGGCAGCCGGCCGGCCGGTAATTAGAGCCGGCCGCCTGTCCGCCCGCTAATAAGGGTGCAGTTAGGTGCAGAACAGCCCCTCAGTTTCCTGGGCCTAAGTACATGTGGGTCAATGGTTAACCAGTTAGCAGGCAGAGCAGCCGGCCGGCAATTAGAGCCGCCCGCCCACTAATCAGTGTGCAGTTAGGTGCAGAACAGCCCATCAGCTCCAGGGGCTAAGTACATGTGGGTAAATGGTTAACCAGTTAGCAGGCAGGGCAGCCGGCCGGGAAATAGAGCCGGCCGCCTGTCCGCCCGCTACTAAGGGTGCTGTTAGGTGCAGAACAGCCCATCATTTTCCAGGGGCTAAGTACATGTGGGTAAATGGTGAACCAGTTAGCAGGCAGGGCAGCCGGCCGGTAATTACAGCCGCCCGCCCGCTAATAAGGGTGCAGTTAGGTGCAGAACAGCCCATCAGCTTCCAGGGGCTAAGTACATGTGGGTAAATGGTGAACCAGTTAGCAGGCAGGGCAGCCGGCCGGCCGGTAATTAGAGCCGGCCGCCTGTCCGCCCGCTAATAAGGGTGCAGTTAGGTGCAGAACAGCCCCTCAGTTTCCAGGGGCTAAGTACATGTGGGTCAATGGTTAACCAGTTAGCAGGCAGAGCAGCCGGCCGGCAATTACAGCCGCCCGCCCGCTAATCAGGGTGCAGTTAGGTGCAGAACAGCCCATCAGTATCCAGGGGCTAAGTACATGTGGGTAAAGGGTTTACCAGTTAGCAGGCAGGGCAGCCGGCCGGCCGGCAATTAGTGCCGACCTCCCGGCAACAAGGGTGCAGTTAGGTCGCCGACCAGCCCAGCAGCTCCATGGGGCTAAGTATATGTGAGTAAATGGTTGACCAGTTAAGCAGGCATGGCAGCCGGCCGGTAAGCGGAGCGTCCCGCCCCGTAATACGGGTGCAGTTAGCTGCAGAACACACCGGCAGGTCCAGGGACGAAGTAGTGGACGGGCAAACGGTTAACCAGTTAACAGGCAGGGCAGCCGTACGGGCAGTAGAGCCGCCCGCCCCGTAATACGGGTGCAGTTCGCGGCAGACCAGCCCCGCAGCTCAAAAGTCTAAGTGGAGAACGGGGAACCGGTTGACCGGTGAGCCGAAGCATGCCAGCAGGCAGGGAAGGTGCAAAAAGGGCCGATAAGACCGAACCGGCACGACTAACAGGCTGCCGGGGGCGGGTTCCCAGCAAACCAGGTGAGGGGGCGTGGCCGGAGGCCGCGCAGCAGAGCCGCCCGCCCGTGAGTACGGTTAGAGGCAGCAGCGGGCTTCCCCAGCAGGGCAGAAGCCGAAGTGCAGGGAGCGAAATGGTTAACCAGCGAGCAGGCAGCATTCCGGCAGGGCTGGAGGGCGAAAAACGGCGTAAAATAACGGACCGGCAGGAGGAAATGGCTGCCGGGGGGCGGACCCAGAGCCCTCACGTGAGGGGGCGGTTCGGGAGGCAGAGCCGCGCATGCGCGGTTGGAAAACGCGTCACGTCGGAGCAGGGTGAAATCATTAACCAGTCGGCCGCTTCGACGTCGGCTGGCCGGGCCGAGGAGGGTCGGACCGGGGAAAGGTTCCCGGTTTCGTGTCCGTCGGGTGGTCCCGAGTGCGGCAGGAAAAAATCCGGAGTCCTGGGAGCCTTTTTTAAAAAAGAACCGGTCCGGGATGGGGTCGGATTTGGAAGCGTTTGCGGGGCCTAGGTGCCTCTTCGTCGGCATGACTACCGGACGGTCACCCGCCGATCGGCATTTGCGATTTGTTGGCTGGGGAGGTTGGCGGGGTACCTGCAGAATAGTAGGAGGTGGCAAATCGAGAATCGGTCGACATCGCCAAGTGCCTTCTCGAGCCTCCAGGTCTGCAGGGACCGACCCAGGCTGCCCCCAAACCGACCGCGAGGCCGTGCCGGGCGGCCATTTTTGGCCATTTTCGGCATTTTTCGCGTCTTTCGGTAGGTCACGGAAAGCGGCGGCCTGAAGCCCGGGCGTGCCCGGGGAAGGCTCCCCTTCGCCCGCGGGACCGGATTTGCCCCGGAAACGTCCCGAAGCCGGCCGGGAAGGCGGTTTCGAGGGCGAAGCACCTCCGATTGCCTTCGCAAGGCCGGGGAAAGTGGCCCCTGGGCCCGGGAGAGCAAAATCCGTGCGAGGACGGAAGCCCATGAGGTCAGATCCGAGGCTCTTACCCGGCGCCCGGTGGGGGTATTCCCGCAAAGAGCAGCGAGTGCGCCCGGCGACGGGTCAAGTTGCAATTTCTGGCATGCCACTCCTGGAGCTGGTTCATGAGTTCCCCTCGGAAGTCCCGATGAGGAAAGGGCAAAATGGCGTTTTGCGGGCTTTGGGGCCTCTTCGTCGGTAGGACTACCGCCCGACCTTACGGTTGGAATTGTCGGCAGGGGAGGTTGGCGGGGTACCTGCAGAATAGTAGGAGGTGGCAAATCGAGAATCGGTCGACCTCGCCAAACGCCTTCTCGAGCCTCCAGGTCTGCAGGGACCGACCCAGGCTGCCGCCAAACCGACCGACAGGCCCTGCCGGCGGCCATTTTTGGCCATTTTCGGCATTTTTCGCCTCTTTCGGCCGGGATGGAAAAGCGGCGGACTGAAGCCCGGGCCTGCCCGGGGAAGCCTCCTAATCGCCCGCGGGACCGGATTTGCCCCGGTGAGAGCCCCCGAAACGTCCCGAAGCCGGCCGGGAAGGCGGCCAAGGGCGAAGCACCTCGCATTGCGTTGGCAGGCCGTGCAAAGTGGCCTCCGGGCCCGCGAGACAATGCAGGGTGCCCTCGGTGTGCCCCTGAGAAATGGTTAACCAAACAAAGGACAGTGCGCCTCGGATTGCATTGGCTGGCCCTGCAAAGGGGCCCCCGGGCCCGCGAGACGTTACAGATTGCCCTCGGTGTGCCCCTGAGAAATGGTTAACCAATTGGACTTAGTCTCTGGCGGAGAGGCAAAGTGTTTTCACGAGAAATGGTTAACCAATTGGACTTAGTCTCTGGCAGAGAGGCAAAGTGTTTTCCTGAGAAATGGTTAACCAATTGGACTTAGTCTCTGAACGGCAGGCAAACTGTGCCCCTGAGAAATGGTTAACCAATTGGACTTAGTCTCTGGCAGAGAGGCAAAGTGTTTTCTCGAGAAATAATTAACCAATGAGGCCAATGGACCTCGGGTTGCATTGGCAGGCCGGGCAATGTGGCTCTTGGGCCCGCGAGAGCAAAATCCGTGCACAGACGGAAGTCCATGAGGTCAGATCCGAGGCCTTTACCCGGCACCCGGTGGGGGTATTCCCGCAGAGAGTAGCGAATCTGCCCGGCGACGGGTCAAGTTGCAATTTCTGGCATGCCACTCCTGGAGCTGGTTCATGAGTTCCCCTCGGAAGTCCCGATGAGGAAAGGGCAAAATGGCGTTTTGCGGGCTTTTAGGGCCTCCTGGACGGTAGGACTACCGCCCGACCTTACGGTTGGAATTGTTGGCAGGGGAGGTTGGCGGGGTACCTGCAGAATAGTAGGAGGTGGCAAATCGAGAATCGGTCGACATCGCCAAAAACCTTCTCGAGCCTCCAGGTCTGCAGGGACCGACCCAGGCTGCCGCCAAACCGACCGACAGGCCCTGCCGGCGGCCATTTTTGGCCATTTTCGGCATTTTTCGCCTCTTTCGGCCGGGATGGAAAAGCGGCGGCCTGAAGCCCGGGCCTGCCCGGGGAGGCCTCATAATCGCCCGGGGGACCGGATTTGCCCCGGTGAGAGCCCCCGAAACGTCCCGAAGCCGGCCGGGAAGGCGGCCAAGGGCGAAGGACCTCGGATTGCATTGGCAGGCCGTGCAAAGTGGCCTCCGGGCCCGCGAGACAATGCAGGGTGCCCTCGGTGTGCCCCTGAGAAATGGTTAACCAAACGAAGGACAGTGCGCCTCGGATTGCATTGGCAGGCCGTGCAAAGGGGCCCCCGGGCCCGCGAGACGTTACAGGTTGCCCTCGGTGTGCCCCTGAGAAATGGTTAACCAATTGGACTTAGTCTCTGGCAGAGAGACAAAGTGTTTTCACGAGAAATGGTTAACCAATTGGACTTAGTCTCTGGCAGAGAGGCAAAGTGTTTTCAAGAGAAATGGTTAACCAATTGGACTTAGTCTCTGGCAGAGAGGCAAAGTGTTTTCACGAGAAATGGTTAACCAATTGGACTTAGTCTCTGGCGGAGAGGCAAAGTGTTTTCAAGAGAAATGATTAACCAATTGGACTTAGTCTCTGGCGGAGAGACAAAGTGTTTTCAAGAGAAATGGTTAACCAATTGGACTTAGTCTCTGGCAGAGAGGCAAAGTGTTTTCAAGAGAAATGGTTAACCAATTGGACTTAGTCTCTGGCAGAGAGGCAAAGTGTTTTCCAGAGAAATGGTTAACCAATTGGACTTAGTCTCTGGCGGAGAGACAAAGTGTTTTCAAGAGAAATGGATAACCAATTGGACTTAGTCTCTGGCAGAGAGGCAAAGTGTTTTCACGAGAAATGGTTAACCAATTGGACTTAGTCTCTGGCAGAGAGGCAAAGTGTTTTCAAGAGAAATGGATAACCAATTGGACTTAGTCTCTGGCGGAGAGACAAAGTGTTTTCAAGAGAAATGGTTAACCAATTGGACTTCGTCTCTGGCAGAGAGGCAAAGTGTTTTCAAGAGAAATGGGTAACCAATTGGACTTGGTCTCTGAACGGCAGGCAAATTGTGGCCTTGAGAAATGATTAACCAATTGGACTTAGTCTCTGGCGGAGAGGCAAAGTGTTTTCACGAGAAATGGTTAAACAATTGGACTTAGTCTCTGGCGGAGAGACAAAGTGTTTTCCAGAGAAATGGATAACCAATTGGACTTAGTCTCTGGGCAGAGAGGCAAAGTGTTTTCACGAGAAATGGTTAACCAATTGGACTTAGTCTCTGGCAGAGAGGCAAAGTGTTTTCAAGAGAAATGGTTAACCAATTGGACTTAGTCTCTGGCAGAGAGGCAAAGTGTTTTCAAGAGAAATGGTTAACCAATTGGACTTAGTCTCTGAACGGCAGGCAAATTGTGGCCTTGAGAAATGATTAACCAATTGGACTTAGTCTCTGGCGGAGAGGCAAAGTGTTTTCTCGAGAAATAATTAACCAATGAGGCCAATGGACCTCGGGTTGCATTGGCAGGCCGGGCAATGAGGCTCTTGGGCCCGCGAGAGCAAAATCCGTGCACAGACGGAAGTCCATGAGGTCAGATCCGAGGCCTTTACCCGGCACCCGGTGGGGGTATTCCCGCAGAGAGTAGCGAATCTGCCCGGCGACGGGTCAAGTTGCAATTTCTGGCATGCCACTCATGGAGCTGGTTAATGAGTTCCCCGCGGAAGTCCCGATGAGGAAAGGGCAAAATGGCGTTTTGCGGGCTTTGGGGCCTCTTCGTCGGTAGGACTACCGCCCGACCTTACGGTTGGAATTGTCGGCAGGGGAGGTTGGCGGGGTACCTGCAGAATAGTAGGAGGTGGCAAATCGAGAATCGGTCGACATCGCCAAAAACCTTCTCGAGCCTCCAGGTCTGCAGGGACCGACCCAGGCTGCCGCCAAACCGACCGACAGGCCCTGCCGGCGGCCATTTTTGGCCATTTTCGGCATTTTTCGCCTCTTTCGGCC
>NW_027599758.1:0-22183 GCF_964194155.1 Cetorhinus maximus
CTGCAATTCTCTATAATATACACAGGGACTACTATTGTCTATAATATACACAGGGATTGCTATTCTCTATAATATGCACAGGGACTGCTATTCTCTATATTATACACAGGGACTGCTATTCTCTATAATATACACAGGGGCAGCTATTCTCTATAATATACACTGGGACTGCTATTCTCTATAATATACACAGGGACTGCTATTCTCTACAATATACACAGGGACTGCTATTCTCTATAATATATACAGGGACTGCTATTCTCTATAATATACACAGGGACTGTTATTCTCTATAATATACACAGGGGCTGCTATTCTCTATAATATACACTGGGACTAATATTCTCTATAACATTCACAGGGACTGCTATTCTCTATAATATACACAGTGGCTGCTATTCTGTATAATATACACTGGGGCTGCTAAACTGTATAATATACACAGGGGGTTCTATTCTCCCTAATATACACAGGGACCGCTATTCTCTCTACTATACACAGGGACCGCTATTCTCTATAATATACACAGGGGCTGCTATTCTCTGTAATATACACTGGGACTGCTATACTGTATAATATACACAGGGGCTGCTATTCTCTCTAATATACACAGGCACTGCTATTCTCTATAATATACTCAGGAACTGATATTCTCTATAATATACACAGGGACTGCTATTCTCTATAATATACTCAGGAGCTGCTATTCTCTATAATATACACAGGGACTGCTATTCTCTATCACATACACAGGGACTGCTATTCTCTATAATATACACATGGACTGCTATTCTCTATAATATACACAGGGACTGCCATTCTCTATAATATACACAGTGGCTGCTATTCTCTATAATATACACAGGGACTGCTATTCTCTATAATATACTCAGGAGCTGCTATTCTCTATAATATACACTGGGACTGATATTCTGTATAACATTCACAGGGACTGCTATTCTCTATGATATACACAGGGTCTTCTATTCTCTATAATATACACAGGGGCTGCTTTTCAATATAATATAGTCAGGGGCTGCTATACTGTACAATATACACAGGGGCTGCTGTTCTGTGAAATATACACAAGGGTTGCTATTCCCTATAATATACACAGCGGCTGCTATTCTTTACAATATACACAGGGGCTGCTATTCTCTATAATATACAGTGCGGCTGCTGTTCTCTATAATATACACAGGGGCTGCTATTCCCTATTATATGCACAGGGGCTGCTATTCTCTATAATTTACACGTGGACTGCTATTCTCTATAATATACACAGGGGCTGCTATTCTCTATAATATACACAGGGGCTGCTATTCTCTATAATATACAAAGGGACTCTGATTGCCTATAATATACACAGGGACTGCTATTCTCTATAATATACACAGGGGTTGCTATTCTCTATAATATACACAGGGACTGCTATTCTCTATAATATACACAGGGACTGATATTCTCTATAATATACAAAGGGACTCTGATATCCTATAATATACACAGGGACAGCTATTCTCTATAATATACTCAGGGACTGCTATTCTCTATATTATACACAGGGACTGCTATTCTCTATAATATACACAGGGGCTGCTATTCTCTATAGTATACACAGGGACTGCTATTCTCTATAATATACACAGGGGCTGCTATTCTCCATTATATTCACAGGGACTGCTATTCTCTATAATATACACAGGGGCTGCTATTCTCTATAATATTCACAGGGACTGCTATTCTCCGTAATATACGCAGGGACTGCAATCTATATTATATTCACAGGACTGGTATTCTCTATATTATACACAGGGTCTGCTATTGCCTAAAATATACAAAGGGGCTGCTATTCTCTATAATATACAGAGGGGCTGCTATACTGTATAATATACAGAGGGGCTGCTATTCTCTATAATATACACAGGGACTGCTATTCTCTATAATATACACAGGGGCTGCTATTCTCTATAATATACACCGGGATTGATATTCTCTATAATATACACAGGGACTGCTATTCTCTGTAATATACACATGGACTGCTATTCTCTATAATATACACAGGGACTGCTATTCTCTATAATATACACAGGGGCTGCTATTCTCTATAACATGCACAGGGACTGCTATTCTCTATAATATACACAGGGACTGCTATTCTCTATAATGTACACTGGTTCTGCTATACAATGTAAGAAACACAGGGACTGCTATTCTCTATAATATACACGGGGACTGATATTCTCTATAATATATACAGGGGCTGCTATTCTCTATTATATACACAGGTGCTGCTATTCTCTATAATATACACAGGGGCTGCTATTCTCCATAATATACACAGGGGCTGCTATTCTCTATTATATACACAGGGGCTGCTATTCTCTATTATATACACAGGGTCTGCTATTCTCTATAACATACACAGGGACTGCTATTCTCTATAATATACACAGGGACTGCTATTCTCCATAATATACACCGGGGCTGCTCCTCTCTATAATATACACAGGGACTGCTATTACCTATAATATACACAGGGGCTGTTCTTCTCTATAATATACAGAGTGACTGCTATTCTCTGTAATATACACAGGGGCTGCTATTCTCTATAATATACACAGGGGCTGCTATTCTCGATAATGTACTAAAGGACTGTTATTCTCTATAATATACAGAGGGACTGATATTCTCTATAATATACAGAGGAACTTCTATTCTATATAATATACACAGGGACTGCTATTCTATATCATATACACAGGGACTGCTACTGTCTATACTATACACAGGGACTGCTATTCTCTTTAATATACACAGGTCTGCTTTTCTCTGTAATATACACAGGGTCTGCTATTCTATATAATATACACAGGGGCTGCTACTCTCTATAATATACACAGGGACTGCTATGCTCTATTATATACACAGGGACTGCTATTCTCTACAATATACACAGGGACTGCTATTCTCTATAATATATACAGGGACTGCTTTTCTCTATAATATACACAGGGACTGTTATTCTCTATAATATACACAGGGGCTGCTATTCTCTATAATATACACTGGGACTGATATTCTCTATAACATTCACAGGGACTGCTATTCTCTATAATATACACAGGGGCTGCTATTCTCTATATATACACTGGGGCTGCTATACTGTATAACATACACAGGGGCTGCTATTCTCTCTAATATACACAGGGACTGCTATTCTCTATAATATACACAGGGGCTGCTATTCTCTATAATATACACAGGGACTGCTATTCTCTATAATATACACAGGGGCTGCTATTCTCCATAATATACACAGGGGCTGCTATTCTCTATTATATATACAGGGTCTGCTATTCTCTATAACATACACAGGGACTGCTATTCTCTATAATATACACAGGGACTGCTATTCTCTATAATATACACAGGGACTTCTATTCGCCATAATATACACCGGGGCTGCTCCTCTCTATAATATACGCAGGGACTGCTATTCCCAATAATATACACAGGGGCTGTTCTTCTTTATAATATACAGAGTGACTGCTATTCTCTATAACATGGACAGGGACTGCTATTCTCTATAATATACACAGGGACTGCTATTCTCTATAATATACACTGGTTCTGCTATTCAATATAAGAAACATAGGGACTGCTATTCTCTATAATATTCACAGGGACTGCTATTCTCTATAATATATACAGGGGCTGCTATTCTCTATAATATACACATTGGCTGCTATTCTCTCTAATATACACACTGACTGCTATTGTCTATAAAATGCACAGGGGCTGCTATTCTCTATAATATATACAGGGGCTGCTATTTTGTATAACATACACAAAGAGTGCAATTCTCTATAATATACACAGGGACTGCTATTCTCCGTAATATACACAGGGGCTGCTATTCTCTATTATATACACAGGGGCTGCTATTCTCTATAATATACACAGGGGCTGCTATTCTCTATAATATACACTGGGGCTGCTATTCTCCATAATATACACTGGTTCTGCTATTCAATATAAGAAACACAGGGACTGCTATTCTCTATAATATACACGGGGACTGCTATTCTCTATAATATACGTAGGGACTGCTATTCTCTATAATATACACAGGGGCTGCTATTCTCTATAACATTCACAGGGACTGCTATTCTCTATAATATACACAGGGACTGCTATTCTCTATAATATACACTGGTTCTGCTATTCAATATAAGAAACACAGGGACTGCTATTCTCTATAATACACACGGGGACTGCTATTCTCTATAATATATACAGGGGCTGCTATTCTCTATAATATACACAGGGGCTGCTATTCTCTATAATATACACAGGGGCTGCTATTCTCCATAATATACACAGGGGCTGCTATTCTCTATTATATACACAGGGGCTGCTATTCTCTATTATATACACAGGGTCTGCTATTCTCTATAACATACACAGGGACTGCTATTCTCTATAATATACACAGGGACTGCTATTCTCCATAATATACACCGGGGCTGCTCCTCTCTATAATATACACAGGGACTGCTATTACCTATAATATACACAGGGGCTGTTCTTCTCTATAATATACAGAGTGACTGCTATTCTCTGTAATATACACAGGGGCTGCTATTCTCTATAATATACACAGGGGCTGCTATTCTCGATAATGTACCAAAGGACTGTTATTCTCTATAATATACAGAGGGACTGATATTCTCTATAATATACAGAGGAACTTCTATTCTATATAAAATACACAGGGACTGCTATTCTATATAATATACACAGGGACTGCTACTGTCTATAATATACACAGGGACTGCTATTCTCTTTAATATACACAGGTCTGCTTTTCTCTGTAATATTCACAGGGTCTGCTATTCTATATAATATACACAGGGACTGCTATTCTCTATAATATACTCAGGGGCTCCTATTCTTTGTAATATACCCAGGAACTGCAATTCTCTATAATATACAAAGGGACTGCTATTCTCTATAATATACACAGGGATTGCTATTCTCTATAATATACACAGGGACTGCTATTCTCTATATTATACACAGGGACTGCTATTCTCTATAATATACACAGGGGCTGCTACTCTCTATAATATACACAGGGACTGCTATGCTCTATAATATACACAGGGACTGCTATTCTCTACAATATACACAGGGACTGCTATTCTCTATAATATATACAGGGACTGCTATTCTCTATAATATACACAGGGACTGTTATTCTCTATAATATACACAGGGGCTGCTATTCTCTATAATATACACTGGGACTGATATTCTCTATAACATTCAAAGGGACTGCTATTCTCTATAATATACACAGGGGCTGCTATTCTCTATATATACACTGGGGCTGCTATACTGTATAACATACACAGGGGCTGCTATTCTCTCTAATATACACAGGGACTGCTATTCTCTATAATATACACAGGGGCTGCTATTCTCTATAATATACACAGGGACTGCTATTCTCTATAATATACACAGGGGCTGCTATTCTCCATAATATACACAGGGGCTGCTATTCTCTATTATATATACAGGGTCTGCTATTCTCTATAACATACACAGGGACTGCTATTCTCTATAATATACACAGGGACTGCTATTCTCTATAATATACACAGGGACTGCTATTCGCCATAATATACACCGGGGCTGCTCCTCTCTATAATATACGCAGCGACTGCTATTCCCTATAATATACACAGGGGCTGTTCTTCTCTATAATATACAGAGTGACTGCTATTCTCTATAACATGCACAGGGACTGCTATTCTCTATAATATACACAGGGACTGCTATTCTCTATAATATACACTGGTTCTGCTATTCAATATAAGAAACACAGGGACTGCTATTCTCTATAATATACACAGGGACTGCTATTCTCTATAATATATACAGGGGCTGCTATTCTCTATAATATACACATTGGCTGCTATTCTCTCTAATATACACACTGACTGCTATTGTCTATAAAATGCACAGGGGCTGCTATTCTCTATAATATATACAGGGGCTGCTATTTTGTATAACATACACAAAGAGTGCTATTCTCTATAATATACACAGGGACTGCTATTCTCCGTAATATACACAGGGGCTGCTATTCTCTATTATATACACAGGGGCTGCTATTCTCTATAATATACACTGGGGCTGCTATTCTCTATAATATACACAGGGGCTGCTATTCTCCATAATATACACAGGGGCTGCTATTCTCTATTATATACACAGGGGCTGCTATTCTCTATTATATACACAGGGTCTGCTATTCTCCATAACATACACAGGGACTGCTATTCTCTATAATATACACAGGGACTGCTATTCTCCATAATATACACCAGGGCTGCTCCTCTCTATAATATACACAGGGACTGCTATTACCTATAATATACACAGGGGCTGTTCTTCTCTATAATATACAGAGTGACTGCTATTCTCTATAATATACACAGGGGCTGCTATTCTCTATAATATACACAGGGGCTGCTATTCTCGATAATGTAGCCAAGGACTGTTATTCTCTATAATATACAGAGGGACTGATATTCTCTATAATATACAGAGGGACTTCTATTCTATATAATATACACAGGGACTGCTATTCTATATAATATACACAGGGACTGCTACTGTCTATAATATACACAGGGACTGTTATTCTCTTTAATATATACAGGTCTGCTATTCTCTGTAATATACACAGGGTTTGCTATTCTATATAATATGCACAGGGACTGCTATTCTCTATAATATACTCAGGGGCTCCTATTCTTTGTAATATACCCAGGGACTGCAATTCTCTATAATATACAAAGGGACTGCTATTCTCTATAATATACACAGGGATTGCTATTCTCTATAATATACACAGGGACTGCTATTCTCTATATTATACACAGGGACTGCTATTCTCTATAATATACACAGGGGCTGCTACTCTCTATAATATACACAGGGACTGCTATTCTCTATAATATACACAGGGACTGCTATTCTCTACAATATACACAGGGACTGCTATTCTCTATAATATATACAGGGACTGCTATTCTCTATAATATACACAGGGACTGTTATTCTCTATAATATACACAGGGGCTGCTATTCTTTATAATATACTCTAGGACTGATATTCTCTATAACATTCACAGGGACTGCTATTCTCTATAATATGCACAGGGGCTGCTATTCTCTATATATACACTGGGGCTGCTATACTGTATAATATACACAGGGGCTGCTATTCTCTCTAATATACACCGGGACTGCTATTCTCTATAATATACTCAGGAACTGATATTCTCTATAATATACACAGGGACTGCTATTCTCTATAATATACTCAGGAGCTGCTATTCTCTATAATATACAAAGGGACTGCTATTCTCTATCACATACACAGGGACTGCTATTCTCCATAATATACACAGGGGCTGCTATTCTGTATTATATACACAGTGTCTGCTATTCTGTATAACATACACAGGAACTGCTATTCTCTATAATATACACAGGGACTGCTATTCTCTATGATATACACAGGGACTGCTATTCTCCATAATATACACCGGGGCTGCTCCTCTCTATAATATACACGGGGACAACTATTCCCTATAATATACACAGGGGATGTTCATCTCTATAATATACAGAGTGACAGCTATTCTCTATAATATACACAGGGGCTGCTATGCTCTATGATATACACAGGGGCTGCTATTCTTGATAATGTACCCAAGGACTGTTATTCTCTATAATATACAGAGGGACTGATATTCTCTATAACATACAGATGTACTTCTATTCTATATAATATACACAGGGACTGCTATTCTATTAAATATACACAGGGACTGCTACTGTCTGTAATATACACAGGGACTGCTATTCTCTTTAATATACACAGGTCTGCTATTCTCTGTAATATACACAGGGTCTGCTATTCTATATAATATACACAGGGTCTGCTATTCTCTATAATATACTCAGGGGCTCCTATTCTTTGTAATATACCCAGGGACTGCAATTCTCTATAATATACACAGGGACTGCTATTCTCTATAATATACACAGGGATTGCTATTCTCTATAATATACACAGGGACTGCTATTCTCTATATTATACACAGGGACTGCTATTCTCTATAATATACACAGGGGCAGCTATTCTCTATAATATACACTGGGACTGCTATTCTCTATAATATACACAGGGACTGCTATTTTCTACAATATACACAGGGACTGCTATTCTCTATAATATATACGGGGACTGCTATTCTCTATAATATACACAGGGACTGTTATTCTCTATAATATACACAGGGGCTGCTATTCTCTATAATATACACTGGGACTGATATTCTCTATAACATTCACAGGGACTGCTATTCTCTATAATATACACAGGGGCTGCTATTCTCTATAATATACACTGGGGCTGCTATACTGTATAATATACACAGGGGGTTCTATTCTCCCTAATATACACAGGGACTGCTATTCTCTATAATATACACAGGGGCTGCTATTCTCTCTAATATACACAGGGACCGCTATTCTCTCTAATATACACAGGGACCGCTATTCTCTATAATATACACAGGGGCTGCTATTCTCTGTAATATACACTGGGACTGCTATACTGTATAATATACACAGGGGCTGCTATTCTCTCCAATATACACAGGCACTGCTATTCTCTATAATATACTCAGGAACTGATATTCTCTATAATATACACAGGGACTGCTATTCTCTATAATATACTCAGGAGCTGCTATTCTCTATAATATACACAGGGACTGCTATTCTCTATCACATACACAGGGACTGCTATTCTCTATAATATACACATGGACTGCTATTCTCTATAATATACACAGGGACTGCCATTCTCTATAATATACACAGTGGCTGCTATTCTCTATAATATACACAGGGACTGCTATTCTCTATAATATACTCAGGAGCTCCTATTCTCTATAATATACACTGGGACTGCTATTCTCTATAACATACACAGGGACTGCTATTCTCTACAATATACACAGGGACTGCTATTCTCTATAATATACACAAGGACTACTATTCTCTATAATATACACAGGGACAGCTATTCTCTATAATATACTCAGGGACTGCTATTCTCTATAATATACACAGGGACTGCTATTCTCTATAATATACACAGGGACTGCTATTCTCTATAATATACACAGGGATTCTGATTCCCTATAATATACACAGGGGCTGCTATTCTCTATAATATACACAGGGATTCTGATTCACTATAATATACACAGAGGTCTGCTATTCTCTATAATATACACAGGGGCTGCTATTCTTTATAATATACAAAGGGACTCTGATTCCCTATAATATACACAGGGACTGCTATTCTCTGTAATATACACAGGGACTGCTATTCTCTATAATATACTCAGGGACTGCTATTCTCTATAATATAAACAGGGACTGCTTTTCTCTATAATATACAAAGGGGTTGCTATTCTCTATAGTACACACAGGGGTTACCATTGTCTATAATACACACAGGGGCTGCTATTCTCTATAATATACACTGGGACTGATATTCTCTTTAACATTCACAGGGACTGCTATTCTCTATGATATACACAGGGTCTACTATTCTCTATAATATACACAGGGGCTGCTATTCTCTATAACATACACTGGGACATCTATTCTCTATAATATTCGTAGGGGCTGCTAATCTCTCTAATATTCACAGGGACTGCTATTCTCTCTAATATACACAGGGGCTGCTATTCTCTATAATATACACAGGGGCTGCTATTCTCTATAATATACACAGGGGCTGCTATTCTCTATAATATACAGAGGGACTGCTATTCTCTATAATATACAGAGGGACTGCTATTCTCTATAATATACACAGGGGCTGCTATTCTCTATAATATACAGAGGGACTGCTATTCCCTATAATATACAGAGGGACTGCTATTCTCAATAATATACACAGGGGCTGCTATTCTCTATAATATACAGAGGCACTGCTATTCTCTATAATATACAGAGGGACTGCTATTCTCTATAATATACACAGGGGCTGCTATTCTCTATAATATGCAGAGGGACTGCAAATCTGTATATTATACACAGGGGCTGCTATTCTCTATAATACACACAGGGGATGCTATTCTCTATAATATACACAGGGGTTGCTATTCTCTATAATATACTCAGGAGCTGCTACTCTTTATAATATACACAGGGACTGCTATTCTCTATAACATACAGAGGGACTGCTATTCTCTATAATATACACAGGGACTGCTATTCTCTATAATATACACAGGGGCTGCTACATTGTATGATATACACAGGGGCTGCTATTCTCTATAATATACACAGGGGATGCTATTCTCTATAATATACACAGGGGTTGCTATTCTCTATAATACACACAGGGGTTGCTATTCTCTATAATACACACAGGGGCTGCTATTCTCTATAATATACACAGGGTCTGCAATTCTCTACAATATACTCAGGGACTGCTATTCTCTATAATATACACAGGGGCTGCTATTCTCTATAACATACACAGGGGCTGCTATTCTCTATAATATACACTGGGACTGATATTCTCTATAACATTCACAGGGACTGCTATTCTCTATGATATACACAGGGTCTTCTATTCTCTATAATATACACAGGGGCTGCTTTTCAATATAATATAGTCAGGGGCTGCTATACTGTACAATATACACAGGGGCTGCTGTTCTGTGAAATATACACAAGGGCTGCTATTCCCTATAATATACACAGCGGCTGCTCTTCTCTACAATATACACAGGGGCTGCTATTCTCTATAATATACAGAGCGGCTGCTGTTCTCTATAATATACACAGGGGCTGCTATTCCCTATAATATACACAGGGGCTGCTATTCTCTATAATTTACACATGGACTGCTATTCTCTATAATATACACAGGGGCTGCTATTCTCTATAATATACACAGGGGCTGCTAATCTCTATAATATACAAAGGGACTCTGATTGCCTATAATATACACAGGGACTGCTATTCTCTATAATATACACAGGGGTTGCTATTCTCTATAATATACACAGGGACTGCTATTCTCTATAATATAAACAGGGACTGCTATTCCCTATAATATACAAAGGGACTCTGATATCCTATAATATACACAGGGACAGCTATTCTCTATAATATACTCAGGGACTGCTATTCTCTATATTATACACAGGGACTGCTATTCTCTATAATATACACAGGGGCTGCTATTCTCTATAGTATACACAGGGACTGCTATTCTCTATAATATACACAGGGGCTGCTATTCTCCATTATATTCACAGGGACTGCTATTCTCTATAATATACACAGGGGCTGCTATTCTCTATAATATTCACAGGGACTGCTATTCTCCGTAATATACACAGGGACTGCAATCTATATTATATTCACAGGACTGGTATTCTCTATATTATACACAGGGTCTGCTATTGCCTAAAATATACAAAGGGGCTGCTATTCTCTATAATATACAGAGGGGCTGCTATACTGTATAATATACAGAGTGGCTGCTATTCTCTATAATATACACAGGGGTTGCTATTCTCTATAATACACACAGGGGTTGCTATTCTCTATAATACACACAGGGGCAGCTATTCTCTATAATATACACAGGGTCTGCAATTCTCTACAATATACTCAGGGACTGCTATTCTCTATAATATACACCGGGATTGATATTCTCTATAATATACACAGGGACTGCTATTCTCTATAATATACACCGGGATTGATATTCTCTGTAATATACACATGGACTGCTATTCTCTATAATATACACAGGGACTGCTATTCTCTATAATATACACAGGGGCTGCTATTCTCTATAACATGCACAGGGACTGCTATTCTCTATAATATACACAGGGACTGCTATTCTCTATAATGTACACTGGTTCTGCTATACAATGTAAGAAACACAGGGACTGCTATTCTCTATAATATACACGGGGACTGATATTCTCTATAATATATACAGGGGCTGCTATTCTCTATTATATACACAGGTGCTGCTATTCTCTATAATATACACAGGGGCTGCTATTCTCCATAATATACACAGGGGCTGCTATTCTCTATTATATACACAGGGGCTGCTATTCTCTATTATATACACAGGGTCTGCTAATCTCCATAACATACACAGGGACTGCTATTCTCTATAATATACACAGGGACTGCTATTCTCCATAATATACACCAGGGCTGCTCCTCTCTATAATATACACAGGGACTGCTATTACCTATAATATACACAGGGGCTGTTCTTCTCTATAATATACAGAGTGACTGCTATTCTCTATAATATACACAGGGGCTGCTATTCTCTATAATATACACAGGGGCTGCTATTCTCGATAATGTACCCAAGGACTGTTATTCTCTATAATATACAGAGGGACTGATATTCTCTATAATATACAGAGGGACTTCTATTCTATATAATATACACAGGGACTGCTATTCTATATAATATACACAGGGACTGCTACTGTCTATAATATACACAGGGACTGTTATTCTCTTTAATATACACAGGTCTGCTATTCTCTGTAATATACACAGGGTTTGCTATTCTATATAATATGCACAGGGACTGCTATTCTCTATAATATACTCAGGGGCTCCTATTCTTTGTAATATACCCAGGGACTGCAATTCTCTATAATATACAAAGGGACTGCTATTCTCTATAATATACACAGGGATTGCTATTCTCTATAATATACACAGGGACTGCTATTCTCTATATTATACACAGGGACTGCTATTCTCTATAATATACACAGGGGCTGCTACTCTCTATAATATACACAGGGACTGCTATTCTCTATAATATACACAGGGACTGCTATTCTCTACAATATACACAGGGACTGCTATTCTCTATAATATATACAGGGACTGCTATTCTCTATAATATACACAGGGACTGTTATTCTCTATAATATACACAGGGGCTGCTATTCTTTATAATATACACTAGGACTGATATTCTCTATAACATTCACAGGGACTGCTATTCTCTATAATATGCACAGGGGCTGCTATTCTCTATATATACACTGGGGCTGCTATACTGTATAATATACACAGGGGCTGCTATTCTCTCTAATATACACCGGGACTGCTATTCTCTATAATATACTCAGGAACTGATATTCTCTATAATATACACAGGGACTGCTATTCTCTATAATATACTCAGGAGCTGCTATTCTCTATAATATACAAAGGGACTGCTATTCTCTATCACATACACAGGGACTGCTATTCTCCATAATATACACAGGGGCTGCTATTCTGTATTATATACACAGTGTCTGCTATTCTGTATAACATACACAGGAACTGCTATTCTCTATAATATACACAGGGACTGCTATTCTCTATGATATACACAGGGACTGCTATTCTCCATAATATACACCGGGGCTGCTCCTCTCTATAATATACACGGGGACAACTATTCCCTATAATATACACAGGGGATGTTCATCTCTATAATATACAGAGTGACAGCTATTCTCTATAATATACACAGGGGCTGCTATGCTCTATGATATACACAGGGGCTGCTATTCTTGATAATGTACCCAAGGACTGTTATTCTCTATAATATACAGAGGGACTGATATTCTCTATAACATACAGATGTACTTCTATTCTATATAATATACACAGGGACTGCTATTCTATTAAATATACACAGGGACTGCTACTGTCTGTAATATACACAGGGACTGCTATTCTCTTTAATATACACAGGTCTGCTATTCTCTGTAATATACACAGGGTCTGCTATTCTATATAATATACACAGGGTCTGCTATTCTCTATAATATACTCAGGGGCTCCTATTCTTTGTAATATACCCAGGGACTGCAATTCTCTATAATATACACAGGGACTGCTATTCTCTATAATATACACAGGGATTGCTATTCTCTATAATATACACAGGGACTGCTATTCTCTATATTATACACAGGGACTGCTATTCTCTATAATATACACAGGGGCAGCTATTCTCTATAATATACACTGGGACTGCTATTCTCTATAATATACACAGGGACTGCTATTTTCTACAATATACACAGGGACTGCTATTCTCTATAATATATACAGGGACTGCTATTCTCTATAATATACACAGGGACTGTTATTCTCTATAATATACACAGGGGCTGCTATTCTCTATAATATACACTGGGACTGATATTCTCTATAACATTCACAGGGACTGCTATTCTCTATAATATACACAGGGGCTGCTATTCTCTATAATATACACTGGGGCTGCTATACTGTATAATATACACAGGGGGTTCTATTCTCCCTAATATACACAGGGACTGCTATTCTCTATAATATACACAGGGGCTGCTATTCTCTCTAATATACACAGGGACCGCTATTCTCTCTAATATACACAGGGACCGCTATTCTCTATAATATACACAGGGGCTGCTATTCTCTGTAATATACACTGGGACTGCTATACTGTATAATATACACAGGGGCTGCTATTCTCTCCAATATACACAGGCACTGCTATTCTCTATAATATACTCAGGAACTGATATTCTCTATAATATACACAGGGACTGCTATTCTCTATAATATACTCAGGAGCTGCTATTCTCTATAATATACACAGGGACTGCTATTCTCTATCACATACACAGGGACTGCTATTCTCTATAATATACACATGGACTGCTATTCTCTATAATATACACAGGGACTGCCATTCTCTATAATATACACAGTGGCTGCTATTCTCTATAATATACACAGGGACTGCTATTCTCTATAATATACTCAGGAGCTCCTATTCTCTATAATATACACTGGGACTGCTATTCTCTATAACATACACAGGGACTGCTATTCTCTACAATATACACAGGGACTGCTATTCTCTATAATATACACAAGGACTGCTATTCTCTATAATATACACAGGGACAGCTATTCTCTATAATATACTCAGGGACTGCTATTCTCTATAATATACACAGGGACTGCTATTCTCTATAATATACACAGGGACTGCTATTCTCTATAATATACACAGGGATTCTGATTCCCTATAATATACACAGGGGCTGCTATTCTCTATAATATACACAGGGATTCTGATTCACTATAATATACACAGAGGTCTGCTATTCTCTATAATATACACAGGGGCTGCTATTCTTTATAATATACAAAGGGACTCTGATTCCCTATAATATACACAGGGACTGCTATTCTCTGTAATATACACAGGGACTGCTATTCTCTATAATATACTCAGGGACTGCTATTCTCTATAATATAAACAGGGACTGCTTTTCTCTATAATATACAAAGGGGTTGCTATTCTCTATAGTACACACAGGGGTTACCATTGTCTATAATACACACAGGGGCTGCTATTCTCTATAATATACACTGGGACTGATATTCTCTTTAACATTCACAGGGACTGCTATTCTCTATGATATACACAG
Source organism: Cetorhinus maximus (assembly GCF_964194155.1). Classification (NCBI taxonomy): domain Eukaryota; kingdom Metazoa; phylum Chordata; class Chondrichthyes; order Lamniformes; family Cetorhinidae; genus Cetorhinus; species Cetorhinus maximus. The sequence continues at coordinate 15,666 of NW_027599758.1, forward strand.
GGTCTACTATTCTCTATAATATACACAGGGGCTGCTATTCTCTATAACATACACTGGGACATCTATTCTCTATAATATTCGTAGGGGCTGCTAATCTCTCTAATATTCACAGGGACTGCTATTCTCTCTAATATACACAGGGGCTGCTATTCTCTATAATATACACAGGGGCTGCTATTCTCTATAATATACACAGGGGCTGCTATTCTCTATAATATACAGAGGGACTGCTATTCTCTATAATATACAGAGGGACTGCTATTCTCTATAATATACACAGGGGCTGCTATTCTCTATAATATACAGAGGGACTGCTATTCCCTATAATATACAGAGGGACTGCTATTCTCAATAATATACACAGGGGCTGCTATTCTCTATAATATACAGAGGCACTGCTATTCTCTATAATATACAGAGGGACTGCTATTCTCTATAATATACACAGGGGCTGCTATTCTCTATAATATGCAGAGGGACTGCAAATCTGTATATTATACACAGGGGCTGCTATTCTCTATAATACACACAGGGGATGCTATTCTCTATAATATACACAGGGGTTGCTATTCTCTATTATATACTCAGGAGCTGCTACTCTTTATAATATACACAGGGACTGCTATTCTCTATAACATACAGAGGGACTGCTATTCTCTATAATATACACAGGGACTGCTATTCTCTATAATATACACAGGGGCTGCTACATTGTATGATATACACAGGGGCTGCTATTCTCTATAATATACACAAGGGATGCTATTCTCTATAATATACACAGGGGTTGCTATTCTCTATAATACACACAGGGGTTGCTATTCTCTATAATACACACAGGGGCTGCTATTCTCTATAATATACACAGGGTCTGCAATTCTCTACAATATACTCAGGGACTGCTATTCTCTATAATATACACAGGGGCTGCTATTCTCTATAACATACACAGGGGCTGCTATTCTCTATAATATACACTGGGACTGATATTCTCTATAACATTCACAGGGACTGCTATTCTCTATGATATACACAGGGTCTTCTATTCTCTATAATATACACAGGGGCTGCTTTTCAATATAATATAGTCAGGGGCTGCTATACTGTACAATATACACAGGGGCTGCTGTTCTGTGAAATATACACAAGGGCTGCTATTCCCTATAATATACACAGCGGCTGCTCTTCTCTACAATATACACAGGGGCTGCTATTCTCTATAATATACACAGGGGCTGCTATTCTCTATAATATACACAGGGGCTGCTAATCTCTATAATATACAAAGGGACTCTGATTGCCTATAATATACACAGGGACTGCTATTCTCTATAATATACACAGGGGTTGCTATTCTCTATAATATACACAGGGACTGCTATTCTCTATAATATTAACAGGGACTGCTATTCCCTATAATATACAAAGGGACTCTGATATCCTATAATATACACAGGGACAGCTATTCTCTATAATATACTCAGGGACTGCTATTCTCTATATTATACACAGGGACTGCTATTCTCTATAATATACACAGGGGCTGCTATTCTCTATAGTATACACAGGGACTGCTATTCTCTATAATATACACAGGGGCTGCTATTCTCCATTATATTCACAGGGACTGCTATTCTCTATAATATACACAGGGGCTGCTATTCTCTATAATATTCACAGGGACTGCTATTCTCCGTAATATACACAGGGACTGCAATCTATATTATATTCACAGGACTGGTATTCTCTATATTATACACAGGGTCTGCTATTGCCTAAAATATACAAAGGGGCTGTTATTCTCTATAATATACAGAGGGGCTGCTATACTGTATAATATACAGAGTGGCTGCTATTCTCTATAATATACACAGGGGTTGCTATTCTCTATAATACACACAGGGGTTGCTATTCTCTATAATACACACAGGGGCAGCTATTCTCTATAATATACACAGGGTCTGCAATTCTCTACAATATACTCAGGGACTGCTATTCTCTATAATATACACAGGGGCTGCTATTCTCTATAACATACACAGGGGCTGCTATTCTCTATAATATACACTGCGACTGATATTCTCTATAACATTCACAGGGACTGCTATTCTCTATGATATACACAGGGTCTTCTATTCTCTATAATATACACAGGGGCTGCTTTTCAATATAATATAGTCAGGGGCTGCTATACTGTACAATATACACAGGGGCTGCTGTTCTGTGAAATATACACAAGGGTTGCTATTCCCTATACTATACACAGCGGCTGCTATTCTCTACAATATACACAGGGGCTGCTATTCTCTATAATATACAGTGCGGCTGCTGTTCTCTATAATATACACAGGGGCTGCTATTCCCTATAATATACACAGGGGCTGCTATTCTCTATAATTTACACATGGACTGCTATTCTCTATAATATACACAGGGGCTGCTATTCTCTTTAATATACACAGGGGCTGCTATTCTCTATAATATACAAAGGGACTCTGATTGCCTATAATATACACAGGGACTGCTATTCTCTATAATATACACAGGGGTTGCTATTCTCTATAATATACACAGGGACTGCTATTCCCGATAATATAAACAGGGACTGCTATTCTCTATAATATACAAAGGGACTCTGATATCCTATAATATACACAGGGACAGCTATTCTCTATAATATACTCAGGGACTGCTATTCTCTATATTATACACAGGGACTGCTATTCTCTATAATATACACAGGGGCTGCTATTCTCTATAGTATACACAGGGACTGCTATTCTCTATAATATACACAGGGGCTGCTATTCTCCATTATATTCACAGGGACTGCTATTCTCTATAATATACACAGGGGCTGCTATTCTCTATAATATTCACAGGGACTGCTATTCTCCGTAATATACACAGGGACAGCAATCTATATAATATTAACAGGACTGGTATTCTCAAAATTATACACAGGGTCTGCTATTGCCTAAAATATACTAAGGGGCTGCTATTCTCTATAATATACAGAGGGGCTGCTATACTGTATAATATACAGAGGGGCTGCTATTCTCTATAATATACACAGGGACTGCTATTCTCTATAATATACACAGGGGCTGCTATTCTCTATAATATACACTGGGATTGATATTCTCTATAATATACACAGGGACTGCTATTCTCTGTAATATACACAGGGACTGCTATTCTCTATAATATACACAGGGACTGCTATTCTCTATAATATACACAGGGGCTGCTATTCTCTATAACATGCACAGGGACTGCTATTCTCTATAATATACACAGGGACTGCTATTCTCTATAATATACACTGGTTCTGCTATTCAATATAAGAAACACAGGGACTGCTATTCTCTATAATATACACAGGGACGGCTATTCTTTATAATATATACAGGGGCTGCTATTCTCTATAATATACACATTGGCTGCTATTCTCTCTAATATACACACTGACTGCTATTGTCTATAAAATGCACAGGGGCTGCTATTCTCTATAATATATACAGGGGCTGCTATTTTGTATAACATACACAAAGAGTGCTATTCTCTATAATATACACAAGGACTGCTATTCTCTATAATATACAGAGGGACTGCTATTCTCGAAAAATATACAGAGGGACTGCTATTCTCTATAATATACACAGGGGCTGCTATTCTCTATAATATACAGAGGGACTGCTATTCTCTATAATATACAGAGGGACTGCTATTCTCAATAATATACACAGGGGCTGCTATTCTCTATAATATACAGAGGGACTGCTATTCTCTATAATATACAGAGGGACTGCTATTCTCTATAATATACACAGGGGCTGCTATTCTCTATAATATGCAGAGGGACTGCTATTCTCTATAATATACACAGGGGCTGCTATTCTCTGTACTATACTCAGGATCTGCTATTCTCTATAATATGAACAGGGACTGCTATTCTCTATAATATACTCAGGAGCTGCTACTCTCTATAATATACACAGGGACTGCTATTCTCTATAACATACAGAGGGACTGCTATTCTCTATAATATACACAGGGACTGCTATTCTCTATAATATACACAGGGGCTGCTACATTGTATGATATACACAGGGGCTGCTATTCTCTATAATATACACAGGGGATGCTACATTGTATGATATACACAGGGGCTGCTATTCTCTATAATATACACAGGGGATGCTATTCTCTATAATATACACAGGGGGTGCTATTCTCTATAATACACACAGGGGTTGCTATTCTCTATAATACACACAGGGGCTGCTATTCTCTATAATATACACAGGGTCTGCAATTCTCTACAATATACTCAGGGACTGCTATTCTCTATAATATACACAGGGGCTGCTATTCTCTATAACATACACAGGGGCTGCTATTCTCTATAATATACACTGCGACTGATATTCTCTATAACATTCACAGGGACTGCTATTCTCTATGATATACACAGGGTCTTCTATTCTCTATAATATACACAGGGGCTGCTTTTCAATATAATATAGTCAGGGGCTGCTATACTGTACAATATTCACAGGGGCTGCTGTTCTGTGAAATATACACAAGGGCTGCTATTCCCTATAATATACACAGCGGCTGCTATTCTCTACAATATACACAGGGGCTGCTATTCTGTATAATATACAGAGCGGCTGCTGTTCTCTATAATATACACAGGGGCTGCTATTCCCTATAATATACACAGGGGCTGCTATTCTCTATAATTTACACATGGACTGCTATTCTATATAATATACACAGGGGCTGCTATTCTCTATAATATACACAGGGGCTGCTATTCTCTATAATATACAAAGGGACTCTGATTGCCTATAATATACACAGGGACTGCTATTCTCTATAATATACACCGGGGTTGCTATTCTCTATAATATACACAGGGACTGCTATTCTCTATAATATAAACAGGGACCGCTATTCTCTATAATATACAAAGGGACTCTGATATCCTATAATATACACAGGGACAGCTATTCTCTATAATATACTCAGGGACTGCTATTCTCTATATTATACACAGGGACTGCTATTCTCTATAATATACACAGGGGCTGCTATTCTCTATAGTATACACAGGGACTGCTATTCTCTATAATATACACAGGGGCTGCTATTCTCCATTATATTCACAGGGACTGCTATTCTCTATAATATACACAGGGGCTGCTATTCTCTATAATATTCACAGGGACTGCTATTCTCCGTAATATACACAGGGACTGCAATCTATATTATATTCACAGGACTGGTATTCTCTATATTATACACAGGGTCTGCTATTGCCTAAAATATACAAAGGGGCTGCTATTCTCTATAATATACAGAGGGGCTGCTATACTGTATAATATACAGAGGGGCTGCTATTCTCTATAATATACACAGGGACTGCTATTCTCTATAATATACACAGGGGCTGCTATTCTCTATAATATACACCGGGATTGATATTCTCTATAATATACACAGGGACTGCTATTCTCTGTAATATACACAGGGACTGCTATTCTCTATAATATACACAGGGACTGGTATTCTCTATAATATACACAGGAGCTGCTATTCTCTATAACATGCACAGGGACTGCTATTCTCTATAATATACACAGGGACTGCTATTCTCTATAATATACACTGGTTCTGCTATTCAATATAAGAAACACAGGGACTGCTATTCTCTATAATATACACAGGGACTGCTATTCTCTATAATATATACAGGGGCTGCTATTCTCTATAATATACACATTGGCTTCTATTATCTCTAATATACACACTGACTGCTATTGTCTATAAAATGCACAGGGGCTGCTATTCTCTATAATATATACAGGGGCTGCAATTTTGTATAACATACACAAAGAGTGCTATTCTCTATAATATATACAGGGACTGCTATTCTCCGTAATATACACAGGGGCTGCTATTCTCTATTATATACACAGGGGCTGCTATTCTCTTTAATATACACAGGGGCTGCTATTCTCTATAATATACACAGGGGCTGCTATTCTCCATAATATACACAGGGGCTGCTATTCTCTATTAGATACACAGGGGCTGCTATTCTCTATTATATACACAGGGTCTGCTATTCTCTATAACATACACAGGGACTGCTATTCTCTATAATATACACAGTGACTGCTATTCTCCATAATATACACCGGGGCTGCTCCTCTCTATAATATACACAGGGACTGCTATTCCCTATAATATACACAGGGGCTGTTCTTCTCTATAATATACAGAGTGACTGCTATTCTCTATAATATACACAGGGGCTGCTATTCTCTATAATATACACAGGGGCTGCTATTCTCGATAATGTACCCAAGGACTGTTATTCTCTATAATATACAGAGGGACTGATATTCTCTATAATATACAGAGGGACTTCTATTCTATATAATATACACAGGGACTGCTATTCTATATAATATACACAGGGACTGCTACTGTCTATAATATACACA
>NW_027599759.1:0-22168 GCF_964194155.1 Cetorhinus maximus
GCATTTGGAGTGGTTATTTGGAGTGCGCGACCGTATTTGGAATGCGCGACCATATTTGGAGTGGGCGACCGTATTTGGACTGCGTGCCTGTATTTAAAGTGCGCACTCATATTTGGAGTACGTGACCGTATTTGTAGTGCGCGAACATATTTTGGCGTGGGCGACTGCATTTGGAGTGGGCGACCGTATTTGGAGTGTGCGACCGTATTTCGAGTGGGTATTTGGAGTGTGCGACCGTATTTGGAGTGCGCGACCGTATTTGGAGTGGGCGACCGTATTTGGAGTGCGCGACCGTATTTGGAGTGGGCGACAGCATTTGTAGTAGGCGTCCGTATTTGTATAGCGCGACCGTATTTGAATTGCGCGACCGTATATGGAGTGCGCGCCCGTATTTGGAGCGCACGACCGTGTTTGGAATGCGCGTCCGTATTTGGAGTGTGCGCCTGTATTTAGAGAGTGTGCCCGTATATGGAGTGCACGCCCGGATTTGGAGTGCTCGCCCGTATTTGGAGTGGGCGACCGTATGTGGCGTGGGCGACCGTATTAGGAGTGGGTGACCGTTTTTGGAGTGCGCGACCGTATTTGGAGTGCGCAACCTTATTTGGAGTGGGTATTTGGAGTGCGCGACCGCATTTGGAGTGCGCGACCGTATTTGGAGTGGATATTTGGAGCGCGTGACCGAAATTGGAGAGTGCGCCCGTATTTGGAGTTTGCGACTGTATTTTGAGTGGGCGACTGTATTTGGAGTGGGCGACAGTATTTGGAATACGCGACCGTATTTGGAGTGGGCGACCGCATTTGGAGTGCGCGCCTGTATTTTGAGTGCGTGCCGGAATATGGAGTGCACTCCCGTATTTGGAGTGCGCGACCATATTTGGAGTCCGTGCCCGTATTTGGAGTGGGCTTCCGTATTTGGAGTGCGCGACCGTATTTGGAGTGGGCGACCGTATGTGGAGTGGGGGACCGTAATTGGAGTGGGCGACAGTATTTGGAATACGTGACCGTATTTGGAGTGGGTGAATGTATTTGGAGTAGGCGACCGTATTTGGAGTTGGCGCCCGTATATGGAGTGGACAATCATATTTGGAGTGCGTGCCCGTATTTGGAGTGCGCGACCGTATGTGGACTGCGCGACCGGTTTTGGAGTGGTTATTTGGAGTGCGTGACCGTATTTGGAATGTGCGACCGTATTTGGAGTGGGTATTTGGAGTGCGCAACCGCATTTGGAATGCGCGACCGTATTTGGAGTGCGCGACCGTATTTGGAGTGCGCAACCGTATTTGGAGTGCGCGACCTTATTTGGAGTGGGTATTTGGAGTGCGCGACCGCATTTGGAGTGCGCGACCGTATTTGGAGTGCGTGACCGTATTTGGAGTGCGCGCCCGTATTTGGAGTTTGCGACCGTATTTGGAGTTTGCGACCGTATTTGGAGTGCGCGCCCGTATTTGGAGTGCGCGCCCATATTTGGAGTGCGTGACTGTATTTGGAGTGCGCGACCGTATTTTGATTGCGCGCCCGTATTTGGAGTGCGCGCCCGTATTTGGAGTGCGCGCCCGTATTTGGAGTGCGTGCCCGTATTTGGAGTGCGCGCCCGTATTTGGAGTGCGAGACCGTGTTTGGAGTTTGCGACCGTATTTGGAGTGGGCGACCGTATGTGGAGTGTGCGACCGTATTTCAGTGGGCGACCGTATTTGGAGTGGGAGACCATATTTGGAGTTTGCGACCGTATTTCGAGTGGGCGACCGTATGTGGAGTGTGCGACCGTATTTCAGTGGGCGACCGTATTTGGAGTGGGAGACCATATTTGGAGTGGGCGACCGTATGTGGAGTGGGCGACGGTATTTGGAGTGGACGACCATATTTGTAATGGGCGACCGTATTTGGAGTGCGCGCCCGTATTTGGAGTCCGCACCCGTATTTGGAGTGCGTGACCGTATTTGGAGAGGGTATTTGGAGTGCGCGCCCGCATTTGGAGTGCGCGCCCGTATTTGGAGTGCGCGCCCGTATATGGAGTGCACGCCCGTATTTGGAGTGCGTGCCCGAATATGGAGTGCACGCCCGTACTTGGAGTGCGTGCCCGTATTTGGAGTGGGCGACCGTATTTGGAGTGCGCGACCGTATTTGTAGTGGGCGACCGTATGTGGAGTGGGCGACCGTAATTGGAGTGGGCGACCGTATTTGGAGTGCTTGACCGTATTTGGAGTGGGCGACCGTATTTGGAGTAGGCGACCTTAATTGGAGTGGGCGCCCGTATATGGAGTGGGCGATCGTATTTGGAGCTCGTGCTCATATTTGGAGTGTGCGCCCGTATTTGGAGTACGCGACCGTATTTAGAGTGTGCGACCGGTTTTGGAGTGGGTATTGGGAAAGCGCGACCGTATTTGGATTGCGCGAACGTATTTGGAGTGCGCGACCTTATTTGGAGTGTGTATTTTGAGTGCGCGACCGCAGTTGGAGTGCGGGACCGCATTTGGAGTATGTATTTGCAGTGCGCGACCGCCTTTGGAGTGCACAACCGCATTTGGAGAGCGCGCTCGTATTTGGAGTGGGCGACCGCTTTTTGAGGGCGCGACCGTATTTGGAGTGGGCGACCGTATGTGGAGTGGGCGACTGTATTTGGAGTGGGCGACCGTATTTGGAGTGCGTGACCGTATTTGGAGTGGGCGACCTTATTTGGAGTGGGCGACTGTGTTTGGATTGGGCGGCCATATATGGAGTGGGTATTTGGAGTGCGCGACCGTATTTGGAATGCGCGACCGTATTTGGAGTGCGGGAACGTATTTGGAGTGCGCGACCTTATTTGGAGTGGGTATTTGAGTGCGCGACCGCATTTGGAGTGCGCGACCATATTTGGAGTGGGCGACCGTATTTCGAGTGGGCGACCGTATTTGGAGTGCGCCTCCGTATTTGGAGTGCGCGACTGGTTTTGGAGTGCGCCTCCGTATTTGGAGTGCGCGACCGTATTTGGAGTGCGCGACCGTATTTGGAGTGCGCGACCGTATTTGGAGTGCGCGACCATATTTGGAGTGGGCGACCGTATTTCGAGTGGGCGACCGTATGTGGAGTGGGCGACCGTAGTTGGAGTGCGCGACTGGTTTTGGAGTGGGTATTTGGAGTGCGCAACCGTATTTGGAATGCGCGACCGTATTGGGAGTGTGCGAATGTATTTGGAGTGCGCGACCTTATTTGGAGTGGGTATTTGGAGTGCGCGACCGCATTTGGAGTGCGCGACCGTATTTGGAGTGGGTGTTTGGAGTGCACGACCGCATTTGGTGTGAGCGACCGCATTTGGAGAGCGCGCCCGTATTTGGAGTTGGCGACTGTATTTGGAGTGCGCGACCATATTTTGAGTGCGCGACCGTATTTGGAGTGTGTATTTGGAGTGCGCGACCGTATTTGGAGTGCGCGACCGTATTTGGAGTGGGCGACCGTATTTGGAGTGGGCGACCGTATGTGGAGTGGGCGACCGTAGTTGGAGTGCGCGACCGTATTTGGAGTGCGCGACTGGTTTTGGAGTGGGTATTTGGAGTGCGCGACCGTATTTGGAATGTGCGACCGTATTTGGAGTGTGCGAACGTATTTGGAGTGCGCGACCTTATTTGGAGTGGGTATTTGGAGTGCTCGACCGCATTTGGAGTGCGCGACCATATTTGGAGTGGGTATTTGGAGGGCGCAACCGCATTTGGAGTGCGCGACCGTATTTGGAGTGGGTATTTGGAGTGCTCGACCGCATTTGGAGTGCGCGACCGTATTTGGAGTGGGTATTTGGAGGGCGCGACCGCATTTGGAGTGCGCGACCGTATTTGGAGTGGGCGACCGTATGTGGAGTGGGCGACCGTATTTGGAGTGGGTGACCGTATTTGGAGTGCGCGACGGTATTTGGAGTGGGCGACCGTATTTGGAGTGGGCGACTGTGTTTGGAGTGGGTGGCCGTATATGGAGTGGGCGATCGTATTTGGAGTGTGCACGCGTATTTGCAGTGCCCGACCGTATTTGGAGTGCGCGACTTGTTTTGGAGTGGGTATTTGGAGTGCGTGACCGTATTTGGAATGTGCAACCGTATTTGGAGTGCGGGAACGTATTTGGAGTGCTCGACATTATTTGGAGTTGGTATTTGGAGTGCGCGACCGTATTTGGAGTGCGCGACCGTATTTGGAGTGGGTATTTGGAGTGCTCGACCGCATTTGGAGTGCGCGACCGTATTTGGAGTGGGTATTTGGAGGGCGCGACCGCATTTGGAGTGCGCGACCGTATTTGGAGTGGGCGACCGTATGTGGAGTGGGCGACCGTATTTGGAGTGGGTGACCGTATTTGGAGTGCGCGACGGTATTTGGAGTGGGCGACCGTATTTGGAGTGGGCGACTGTGTTTGGAGTGGGTGGCCGTATATGGAGTGGGCGATCGTATTTGGAGTGTGCACACGTATTTGCAGTGCCCGACCGTATTTGGAGTGCGCGACTTGTTTTGGAGTGGGTATTTGGAGTGCGTGACCGTATTTGGAATGTGCGACCATATTTGGAGTGCGGGAACATATTTGGAGTGCTCGACATTATTTGGAGTTGGTATTTGGAGTGCGCGACCGCATTTGGAGTGCGCGACCGCATTTGGAGTGCGCGACCGTATATGGAGTGGGTATTTGGAGTGCGCGACGGCATTTGGTGTGCACGACCGTATTTGGAGTGGGTATTTGGAGTGCGCGACCGCATTTGGAGTGCACAACCGTATTTGGAGTCGGTATTTGGAGTGCGCGACCGAATTTGGAGTACGCGACCACATTTGGAGTGCGCGACCGCTTTTGGAGTGCGCGACCGCATTTGGAGTGTGCGCCCGTCTATGGAGTGCGCGCCCGTATATGGAATGCGCGATCGCATTTGGAGTGCGCGACCGCATTTGGTGTGCGCGCCTGTATTTAGAGTGTGTGCCCGTATATGGAGTGCACGCCCGTTTTTGTAGTGCGCGCCCGTATTTGGAGTCCGTGCCCGTATTTGGAGTGGGCGACCGTATTTGGAGTGCGTGACCGTATTCGGAGTGGGCGACCGTATTCGGAGTGTGCGACCGTTTTTGGAGTGGGCGACCGTATGTGTAGTGGGCGACCGTATTTGGAGTGAGCGACCATATTTGGAGTGCGCGCCCGTATTTGGAGTACGCGCCCGTATTTGGAGTGCGCGACCGTATTTGGAGTGCCCGACCGTATTTGGAGTTTGCGACCGGATTTGGAGTGCGCGCCCGTATTTGGAGTTGGCGACCGTATTTGTAGTGGGCGACCGTACTTGGAGTGCGCGACCGCATTTGGAGTGGTTATTTGGAGTGCGCGACCGTATTTGGAATGCGCGACCATATTTGGAGTGGGCGACCGTATTTGGACTGCGTGCCTGTATTTAAAGTGCGCACTCATATTTGGAGTACGTGACCGTATTTGTAGTGCGCGAACATATTTTGGCGTGGGCGACTGCATTTGGAGTGGGCGACCGTATTTGGAGTGTGCGACCGTATTTCGAGTGGGTATTTGGAGTGTGCGACCGTATTTGGAGTGCGCGACCGTATTTGGAGTGGGCGACCGTATTTGGAGTGCGCGACCGTATTTGGAGTGGGCGACAGCATTTGTAGTAGGCGTCCGTATTTGTATAGCGCGACCGTATTTGAATTGCGCGACCGTATATGGAGTGCGCGCCCGTATTTGGAGTGCACGACCGTGTTTGGAATGCGCGTCCGTATTTGGAGTGTGCGCCTGTATTTAGAGAGTGTGCCCGTATATGGAGTGCACGCCCGGATTTGGAGTGCTCGCCCGTATTTGGAGTGGGCGACCGTATGTGGCGTGGGCGACCGTATTAGGAGTGGGTGACCGTTTTTGGAGTGCGCGACCGTATTTGGAGTGCGCAACCTTATTTGGAGTGGGTATTTGGAGTGCGCGACCGCATTTGGAGTGCGCGACCGTATTTGGAGTGGATATTTGGAGCGCGTGACCGAAATTGGAGAGTGCGCCCGTATTTGGAGTTTGCGACTGTATTTTGAGTGGGCGACTGTATTTGGAGTGGGCGACAGTATTTGGAATACGCGACCGTATTTGGAGTGGGCGACCGCATTTGGAGTGCGCGCCTGTATTTTGAGTGCGTGCCGGAATATGGAGTGCACTCCCGTATTTGGAGTGCGCGACCATATTTGGAGTCCGTGCCCGTATTTGGAGTGGGCTTCCGTATTTGGAGTGCGCGACCGTATTTGGAGTGGGCGACCGTATGTGGAGTGGGGGACCGTAATTGGAGTGGGCGACAGTATTTGGAATACGTGACCGTATTTGGAGTGGGTGAATGTATTTGGAGTAGGCGACCGTATTTGGAGTTGGCGCCCGTATATGGAGTGGACAATCATATTTGGAGTGCGTGCCCGTATTTGGAGTGCGCGACCGTATGTGGACTGCGCGACCGGTTTTGGAGTGGTTATTTGGAGTGCGTGACCGTATTTGGAATGTGCGACCGTATTTGGAGTGGGTATTTGGAGTGCGCAACCGCATTTGGAATGCGCGACCGTATTTGGAGTGCGCGACCGTATTTGGAGTGCGCAACCGTATTTGGAGTGCGCGACCTTATTTGGAGTGGGTATTTGGAGTGCGCGACCGCATTTGGAGTGCGCGACCGTATTTGGAGTGCGTGACCGTATTTGGAGTGCGCGCCCGTATTTGGAGTTTGCGACCGTATTTGGAGTTTGCGACCGTATTTGGAGTGCGCGCCCGTATTTGGAGTGCGCGCCCATATTTGGAGTGCGTGACTGTATTTGGAGTGCGCGACCGTATTTTGATTGCGCGCCCGTATTTGGAGTGCGCGCCCGTATTTGGAGTGCGCGCCCGTATTTGGAGTGCGTGCCCGTATTTGGAGTGCGCGCCCGTATTTGGAGTGCGAGACCGTGTTTGGAGTTTGCGACCGTATTTGGAGTGGGCGACCGTATGTGGAGTGTGCGACCGTATTTCAGTGGGCGACCGTATTTGGAGTGGGAGACCATATTTGGAGTTTGCGACCGTATTTCGAGTGGGCGACCGTATGTGGAGTGTGCGACCGTATTTCAGTGGGCGACCGTATTTGGAGTGGGAGACCATATTTGGAGTGGGCGACCGTATGTGGAGTGGGCGACGGTATTTGGAGTGGACGACCATATTTGTAATGGGCGACCGTATTTGGAGTGCGCGCCCGTATTTGGAGTCCGCACCCGTATTTGGAGTGCGTGACCGTATTTGGAGAGGGTATTTGGAGTGCGCGCCCGCATTTGGAGTGCGCGCCCGTATTTGGAGTGCGCGCCCGTATATGGAGTGCACGCCCGTATTTGGAGTGCGTGCCCGAATATGGAGTGCACGCCCGTACTTGGAGTGCGTGCCCGTATTTGGAGTGGGCGACCGTATTTGGAGTGCGCGACCGTATTTGTAGTGGGCGACCGTATGTGGAGTGGGCGACCGTAATTGGAGTGGGCGACCGTATTTGGAGTGCTTGACCGTATTTGGAGTGGGCGACCGTATTTGGAGTAGGCGACCTTAATTGGAGTGGGCGCCCGTATATGGAGTGGGCGATCGTATTTGGAGCTCGTGCTCATATTTGGAGTGTGCGCCCGTATTTGGAGTACGCGACCGTATTTAGAGTGTGCGACCGGTTTTGGAGTGGGTATTGGGAAAGCGCGACCGTATTTGGATTGCGCGAACGTATTTGGAGTGCGCGACCTTATTTGGAGTGTGTATTTTGAGTGCGCGACCGCAGTTGGAGTGCGGGACCGCATTTGGAGTATGTATTTGCAGTGCGCGACCGCCTTTGGAGTGCACAACCGCATTTGGAGAGCGCGCTCGTATTTGGAGTGGGCGACCGCTTTTTGAGGGCGCGACCGTATTTGGAGTGGGCGACCGTATGTGGAGTGGGCGACTGTATTTGGAGTGGGCGACCGTATTTGGAGTGCGTGACCGTATTTGGAGTGGGCGACCTTATTTGGAGTGGGCGACTGTGTTTGGATTGGGCGGCCATATATGGAGTGGGTATTTGGAGTGCGCGACCGTATTTGGAATGCGCGACCGTATTTGGAGTGCGGGAACGTATTTGGAGTGCGCGACCTTATTTGGAGTGGGTATTTGAGTGCGCGACCGCATTTGGAGTGCGCGACCGTATTTGGAGTGGGTGGTTGGAGTGCGCGACTGCATTTGGTGTGAGCGACCGCATTTGGAGTGCGCGCCCGTATTTGGAGTTGGCGACCGTATTTGGAGTGCGCCTCCGTATTTGGAGTGCGCGACCGTATTTGGAGTGTGTATTTGGAGTGCGCGACCGTATTTGGAGTGCGCGACCATATTTGGAGTGGGCGACCGTATTTCGAGTGGGCGACCGTATGTGGAGTGGGCGACCGTAGTTGGAGTGCGCGACTGGTTTTGGAGTGGGTATTTGGAGTGCGCAACCGTATTTGGAATGCGCGACCGTATTGGGAGTGTGCGAATGTATTTGGAGTGCGCGACCTTATTTGGAGTGGGTATTTGGAGTGCGCGACCGCATTTGGAGTGCGCGACCGTATTTGGAGTGGGTGTTTGGAGTGCACGACCGCATTTGGTGTGAGCGACCGCATTTGGAGAGCGCGCCCGTATTTGGAGTTGGCGACTGTATTTGGAGTGCGCGACCATATTTTGAGTGCGCGACCGTATTTGGAGTGTGTATTTGGAGTGCGCGACCGTATTTGGAGTGCGCGACCGTATTTGGAGTGGGCGACCGTATTTGGAGTGGGCGACCGTATGTGGAGTGGGCGACCGTAGTTGGAGTGCGCGACCGTATTTGGAGTGCGCGACTGGTTTTGGAGTGGGTATTTGGAGTGCGCGACCGTATTTGGAATGTGCGACCGTATTTGGAGTGTGCGAACGTATTTGGAGTGCGCGACCTTATTTGGAGTGGGTATTTGGAGTGCTCGACCGCATTTGGAGTGCGCGACCATATTTGGAGTGGGTATTTGGAGGGCGCAACCGCATTTGGAGTGCGCGACCGTATTTGGAGTGGGTATTTGGAGTGCTCGACCGCATTTGGAGTGCGCGACCGTATTTGGAGTGGGTATTTGGAGGGCGCGACCGCATTTGGAGTGCGCGACCGTATTTGGAGTGGGCGACCGTATGTGGAGTGGGCGACCGTATTTGGAGTGGGTGACCGTATTTGGAGTGCGCGACGGTATTTGGAGTGGGCGACCGTATTTGGAGTGGGCGACTGTGTTTGGAGTGGGTGGCCGTATATGGAGTGGGCGATCGTATTTGGAGTGTGCACGCGTATTTGCAGTGCCCGACCGTATTTGGAGTGCGCGACTTGTTTTGGAGTGGGTATTTGGAGTGCGTGACCGTATTTGGAATGTGCAACCGTATTTGGAGTGCGGGAACGTATTTGGAGTGCTCGACATTATTTGGAGTTGGTATTTGGAGTGCGCGACCGTATTTGGAGTGCGCGACCGTATTTGGAGTGGGTATTTGGAGTGCTCGACCGCATTTGGAGTGCGCGACCGTATTTGGAGTGGGTATTTGGAGTGCGCGACCGTATTTGGAGTGGGCGACCGTATGTGGAGTGGGCGACCGTATTTGGAGTGGGTGACCGTATTTGGAGTGCGCGACGGTATTTGGAGTGGGCGACCGTATTTGGAGTGGGCGACTGTGTTTGGAGTGGGTGGCCGTATATGGAGTGGGCGATCGTATTTGGAGTGTGCACACGTATTTGCAGTGCCCGACCGTATTTGGAGTGCGCGACTTGTTTTGGAGTGGGTATTTGGAGTGCGTGACCGTATTTGGAATGTGCGACCATATTTGGAGTGCGGGAACATATTTGGAGTGCTCGACATTATTTGGAGTTGGTATTTGGAGTGCGCGACCGCATTTGGAGTGCGCGACCGCATTTGGAGTGCGCGACCGTATATGGAGTGGGTATTTGGAGTGCGCGACGGCATTTGGTGTGCACGACCGTATTTGGAGTGGGTATTTGGAGTGCGCGACCGCATTTGGAGTGCACAACCGTATTTGGAGTCGGTATTTGGAGTGCGCGACCGAATTTGGAGTACGCGACCACATTTGGAGTGCGCGACCGCTTTTGGAGTGCGCGACCGCATTTGGAGTGTGCGCCCGTCTATGGAGTGCGCGCCCGTATATGGAATGCGCGATCGCATTTGGAGTGCGCGACCGCATTTGGTGTGCGCGCCTGTATTTAGAGTGTGTGCCCGTATATGGAGTGCACGCCCGTTTTTGTAGTGCGCGCCCGTATTTGGAGTCCGTGCCCGTATTTGGAGTGGGCGACCGTATTTGGAGTGCGTGACCGTATTCGGAGTGGGCGACCGTATTCGGAGTGCGCGACCGTTTTTGGAGTGGGCGACCGTATGTGTAGTGGGCGACCGTATTTGGAGTGAGCGACCATATTTGGAGTGCGCGCCCGTATTTGGAGTACGCGCCCGTATTTGGAGTGCGCGACCGTATTTGGAGTGCCCGACCGTATTTGGAGTTTGCGACCGGATTTGGAGTGCGCGCCCGTATTTGGAGTTGGCGACCGTATTTGTAGTGGGCGACCGTACTTGGAGTGCGCGACCGCATTTGGAGTGGTTATTTGGAGTGCGCGACCGTATTTGGAATGCGCGACCATATTTGGAGTGGGCGACCGTATTTGGACTGCGTGCCTGTATTTAAAGTGCGCACTCATATTTGGAGTACGTGACCGTATTTGTAGTGCGCGAACATATTTTGGCGTGGGCGACTGCATTTGGAGTGGGCGACCGTATTTGGAGTGTGCGACCGTATTTCGAGTGGGTATTTGGAGTGTGCGACCGTATTTGGAGTGCGCGACCGTATTTGGAGTGGGCGACCGTATTTGGAGTGCGCGACCGTATTTGGAGTGGGCGACAGCATTTGTAGTAGGCGTCCGTATTTGTATAGCGCGACCGTATTTGAATTGCGCGACCGTATATGGAGTGCGCGCCCGTATTTGGAGTGCACGACCGTGTTTGGAATGCGCGTCCGTATTTGGAGTGTGCGCCTGTATTTAGAGAGTGTGCCCGTATATGGAGTGCACGCCCGGATTTGGAGTGCTCGCCCGTATTTGGAGTGGGCGACCGTATGTGGCGTGGGCGACCGTATTAGGAGTGGGTGACCGTTTTTGGAGTGCGCGACCGTATTTGGAGTGCGCAACCTTATTTGGAGTGGGTATTTGGAGTGCGCGACCGCATTTGGAGTGCGCGACCGTATTTGGAGTGGATATTTGGAGCGCGTGACCGAAATTGGAGAGTGCGCCCGTATTTGGAGTTTGCGACTGTATTTTGAGTGGGCGACTGTATTTGGAGTGGGCGACAGTATTTGGAATGCGCGACCGTATTTGGAGTGGGCGACCGTATTTGGAGTGGGTGACTGTGTTTGGAGTGCGCAACCGTATTTGGAGTGCGCGACCGGTTTTGGAGTGGGTATTTGGAGTGCGTGACCGTATTTGGAATGCGCGACCTTATTTGGAGTGGGTATTTGAGTGGGCGACCGCATTTGGAGTGGGTGACCGTTTTTGGAGTGCGCGACCGTATTTGGAGTGCGCAACCTTATTTGGAGTGGGTATTTGGAGTGCGCGACCGCATTTGGTGTGCGCGACCGTATTTGGAGTGCGCGACCGTATTTGGAGTGCGCGACCGTATTTGGAGTGCGCGACCGTATTTGGAGTGTGTATTTGTAGTGCGCAACCGTGTTTGGAATGCACGACCGTATTTGGAGTGCGCGACCGTATTTGGAGTGCGCGACCGTATTTGGAGTGGGCGACCGTATTTGGAGTGGGCGACCGTATGTGGATTGGGCGACCGTAGTTGGAGTGCGTGACCGTATTTGGAGTGCGCGACCGTATTTGGAGTGGGCGACCATATTTGGAGTGGGCGACTGTGTTTGGAGTGGGCAGCCGTATATGGAGTGGGCGATCGTATTTGGAGTGTGCACCTGTATTTGGAGTGCGCGCCCGTATTTGGAGTGCGCGACCGGTTTTGGAGAGGGTATTTGGAGTGCGCGACCGTATTTGGAATGTGCGACCGTATTTGGAGTGCGGGAACATATTTGGAGTGCGCGACCTTATTTGGAGTGGGTATTTGGAGTGCGCGATGGCATTTGGTGTGCGCGACGGCATTTGGAGAGCGCGCCCGTATTTGGAGTTGGCGACCGTATTTGGAGTGCGCGACCGTATTTGGAGTGCGCGACCGTATTCGGAGTGTGTATTTGGAGTGTGCGACCGTATTTGGAGTGGCTATTTGGAGTGCGCGACCGCATTTGGAGTGCACAACCGTATTTGGAATCGGTATTTGGAGTGCGCGACTGTATTTGGAGTATGCGACCACATTTGGTGTGCGCGACCGGTTTTGGAGTGCGCGACCGCATTTGGAGTGTGCGCCCGTCTATGGAGTGCGCGCCCGTATATGAAATGCGCAACAGCATTTGGAGTGCGCGACCGCATTTGGTGTTGCGTGCCTGTATTTAGAGTTTGTGCCCGTATATGGAGTGCACGCCCGTTTTTGTAGTGCGCGCCCGTATTTGGAGTCCGCGCCCATATTTGAAGTCCGCGCCCGTATTTTGAGTGCGGGACCATATTTGAAATGCGCGCCTGTATTTAGAGTGTGTGCCCGTATATGGAGTGCACGCCTGTATTTGGAGTGCGCGCCCGTATTTGGTGTCCGCGCCCGTATTTGGATTAGGCGACCGTATTTGTAGTGCGCGACCGTATTTGGAGTGCGCGACCGTATTTGGAGTGTGTATTTGTTGTGCGCGACCGTATTTGGAATGCGTGACCATATTTGGAGTGCGCGACAGTATATGGGGTGCGCGACCGTATTTGGAGTGGGTATTTGTTGTGCGCGACCGTATGTTTAGTGGGCGACCGTATTTGGAGTGGGCGACCGTAGTTGGAGTGGGCGACCATATTTGGAGTGGGCGACTGTGTTTGGAGTGGGCGGCCGTATATGGAGTGGACGATCGTATTTGGAGTGTGCACCTGTATTTGGAGTGCGCGCCCGTATTTGCAGTGCGCGACCGTATTTGGAGTGCGCGACCGGTTTTGGAGAAGATATTTGGTGTGCGTGACCGTATTTGGAGTGGGTATTTGGAGTGCAAGACCGCCTTTGGAGTGCACGACCGTATTTGGAGTGGGTATTTGGAGTGCGCGATGGCATTTGGTGTGCGCGACGGCATTTGGAGAGCGCACCCGTATTTGGAGTTGGCGACCGTATTTGGAGTGCGCAACCGTATTTGGAGTGAGCGACCGTATTTGGAGTGTGTGACCGTATTTGGAGGGGGTATTTGGAGTGCGCGACCGCATTTGGAGTGCACAACCGTATTTGGAGTCGGTATTTGGAGTGCGCGACCGAATTTGGAGTACGCGACCACATTTGGAGTGCGCGACCGCTTTTGGAGTGCGCGACCACATTTGGAGTGTGCGCCCGTCTATGGAGTGCGCGCCCGTATATGGAATGCGCGACCGCATTTGGAGTGCGCGACCGCATTTGGTGTGCACGCCTGTATTTAGAGTGTGTGCCCGTATATGGAGTGCACGCCCGTTTTTGTAGTGCACGCCCGTATTTGGAGTCCGTGCCCGTATTTAGAGTGGGCGACCGTATTTGGAGTGCGTGACCGTATTCGGAGTGGGCGACCGTATTCGGAGTGCGCGACAGTTTTTGGAGTGGGCGACCGTATGTGTAGTGGGCGACCGTATTTGGAGTGGGCGACCGTATTTGGAGTGCGTGACCGTATTCGGAGTGGGCGACCGTATTCGGAGTGCGCGACCGTTTTTGGAGTGGGCGACCGTATGTGTAGTGGGCGACCGTATTTGGAGTGAGCGACCATATTTGGAGTGCGCGCCCGTATTTGGAGTGCGCGCCCATATTTGGAGTGCGCGACCGTATTTGGAGTGCCCGACCGTATTTGGAGTGTGCGACCGGATTTGGAGTGCGCGCCCGTATTTGGAGTTGGCGACCGTATTTGGAGTGGGCGACCGTACTTGGAGTGCGCGACCGCATTTGGAGTGGTTATTTGGAGTGCGCAACCGTATTTGGAATGCACGACCATATTTGGAGTGGGCGACCGTATTTGGACTGCGTGCCTGTATTTAAAGTGCGCACTCGTATTTGGAGTACGCGACCGTATTTGTTGTGCGCGAACGTATTTCGGCGTGGGCGACTGCATTTGGAGTGGGCGACCGTATTTGGAGTGTGCGACCGTATTTCAAGTGGGTATTTGGAGTGTGCGACCGTATTTGGAGTGCGCGACCGTATTTGGAGTGGGCGACCACATTTGGTGTGCGCGACCGGTTTTGGAGTGCGCGACCGCATTTGGAGTGTGCGCCCGTCTATGGAGTGCGCGCCCGTATATGAAATGCGCAACAGCATTTGGAGTGCGCGACCGCATTTGGTGTTGCGTGCCTGTATTTAGAGTTTGTGCCCGTATATGGAGTGCACGCCCGTTTTTGTAGTGCGCGCCCGTATTTGGATTAGGCGACCGTATTTGTAGTGCGCGACCGTATTTGGAGTGCGCGACCGTATTTGGAGTGTGTATTTGTTGTGCGCGACCGTATTTGGAATGCGTGACCATATTTGGAGTGCGCGACAGTATATGGGGTGCGCGACCGTATTTGGAGTGGGTATTTGTTGTGCGCGACCGTATGTTTAGTGGGCGACCGTATTTGGAGTGGGCGACCGTAGTTGGAGTGGGCGACCATATTTGGAGTGGGCGACTGTGTTTGGAGTGGGCGGCCGTATATGGAGTGGACGATCGTATTTGGAGTGTGCACCTGTATTTGGAGTGCGCGCCCGTATTTGCAGTGCGCGACCGTATTTGGAGTGCGCGACCGGTTTTGGAGAAGATATTTGGTGTGCGTGACCGTATTTGGAGTGGGTATTTGGAGTGCAAGACCGCCTTTGGAGTGCACGACCGTATTTGGAGTGGGTATTTGGAGTGCGCGATGGCATTTGGTGTGCGCGACGGCATTTGGAGAGCGCACCCGTATTTGGAGTTGGCGACCGTATTTGGAGTGCGCAACCGTATTTGGAGTGAGCGACCGTATTTGGAGTGTGTGACCGTATTTGGAGGGGGTATTTGGAGTGCGCGACCGCATTTGGAGTGCACAACCGTATTTGGAGTCGGTATTTGGAGTGCGCGACCGAATTTGGAGTACGCGACCACATTTGGAGTGCGCGACCGCTTTTGGAGTGCGCGACCACATTTGGAGTGTGCGCCCGTCTATGGAGTGCGCGCCCGTATATGGAATGCGCGACCGCATTTGGAGTGCGCGACCGCATTTGGTGTGCACGCCTGTATTTAGAGTGTGTGCCCGTATATGGAGTGCACGCCCGTTTTTGTAGTGCACGCCCGTATTTGGAGTCCGTGCCCGTATTTAGAGTGGGCGACCGTATTTGGAGTGCGTGACCGTATTCGGAGTGGGCGACCGTATTCGGAGTGCGCGACAGTTTTTTGGAGTGGGCGACCGTATGTGTAGTGGGCGACCGTATTTGGAGTGGGCGACCGTATTTGGAGTGCGTGACCGTATTCGGAGTGGGCGACCGTATTCGGAGTGCGCGACCGTTTTTGGAGTGGGCGACCGTATGTGTAGTGGGCGACCGTATTTGGAGTGAGCGACCATATTTGGAGTGCGCGCCCGTATTTGGAGTGCGCGCCCATATTTGGAGTGCGCGACCGTATTTGGAGTGCCCGACCGTATTTGGAGTGTGCGACCGGATTTGGAGTGCGCGCCCGTATTTGGAGTTGGCGACCGTATTTGGAGTGGGCGACCGTACTTGGAGTGCGCGACCGCATTTGGAGTGGTTATTTGGAGTGCGCAACCGTATTTGGAATGCACGACCATATTTGGAGTGGGCGACCGTATTTGGACTGCGTGCCTGTATTTAAAGTGCGCACTCGTATTTGGAGTACGCGACCGTATTTGTTGTGCGCGAACGTATTTCGGCGTGGGCGACTGCATTTGGAGTGGGCGACCGTATTTGGAGTGTGCGACCGTATTTCAAGTGGGTATTTGGAGTGTGCGACCGTATTTGGAGTGCGCGACCGTATTTGGAGTGGGCGACCGTATTTGGAGTGCGCGACCGTATTTGGAGTGGGCGACCGCATTTGGAGTGCGCGACCGTATTTGGAGTGGGCGACCGCATTTGTAGTAGGCAACCGTATTTGGAGAGCGCGACCGTATTTGAATTGCGCGACCGTATATGGAGTGCGCGACCGTATTTGATGTAGGCGACCGTATTTTGGAGAGCGCGACCGTATTTGAATTGCGCGCCCGTCTATGGAGTGCGCGCCCGTATATGGAGTGCGCGCCCGTATTTGGATTGCATGACCGTATTTGGAGTGCACACCCGTATTTGGAGTCCGCGCCCGTATTTGGAGTGCACGACCGTGTTTGGAATGCGCGCCCGTATTTGGAGTGTGCGCCTGTATTTAGAGTGTGTGCCCGTATATGGAGTGCACGCCCGGATTTGGAGTGCTCGCCCGTATTTGGAGTCCACGCCCGTATTTGGAGTGGGCGACCGTATTCGGAGTGCGCGACCGTATTTGGAGTGGGCGACCGTATGTGGCGTGGGTGACCGTATTAGGAGTGGGCGACCGTTTTGGAGTGAGCAACCGTATTTGGAGTGGGCGACCGTATGTGGAGTGGGCGACCGTATTAGGAGTGGGCGACCGTATTTGGAGTGGGCGACCGTATTTGGAGTGGGCGACCGCATTTGGAGTGGGCGACCGTATTTGGAGTACGCGACCGGTTTTGGAGTGGGTATTTGGATTGCGCGACCGTATTTGGAATGCGCGACCGTATTTGGAGTGCGCGACCTTATTTGGAGTGGGTATTTGGAGTGCGCGACCGCATTTGGAGTGCGCGACCGCATTTGGAGTGGTTATTTGGAGTGCGCGACCATATTTGGAATACGCGACCGTATTTGGAGTGCGTGACCGTATTTGGAGTGCACGACCGTATTTGGAGTGGGCGACCGTATTTGGGACTGCGCGCCCCGTATGTAAAAGTGCGCACTCGTATTTGGAGTACGCGACCGTATTTGTAGTGCGCAACCGTATTTTGGAGTGGGCAACTGCATTTGGAGTAGGCGACCGTATTTGGAGTGCACGACCATATTTGGAGTGGGTATTTGGAGTGTGCGACCGTATTTGGAGTGCGCGACCGTATTTGGAGTGGGCGACTGTATTTGTAGTGCGCGCCCGTATTTGAAGTCCGCGGCCGTATTTTGAGTGCGGGACCATATTTGGAATGCGCGACCGCAATTGGAGTGCACAACCGCATTTGGAGTGCGCGCCTGTATTTAGAGTGTGTGCCCGTATATGGAGTGCACACCCGTATTTGGAGTGCGTGCCCGTATTTGGAGTCCGCGCCCGTATTTGGAGTTGGCGACCGTATTTGTAGTGCGCGACCGTATTTGGAGTGCGCGACCGTATTTGGAGTGTGTATTTGTTGTGCGCGACCGTATTTGGAATGCGCAACCATATTTGGACTGCGCGACCGTATATGGGGTGTGCGACCATATTTGGAGTGGGTATTTGGAGTGCGCGACCACATTTGGAGTGCGTGACCACATTTGGAGTGTGCGCCCGAATTTGGAGTGCGCGCCCGTATATGGAGAGCGCGACCATATTTGGTATCCGTGCCCGTATTTGGAGTGTGCACCCGTATTTGGAGTACGCGCCCGTATTTGGAGTGCGCGACCGTATTTGAATTGCGCGCCCGTCTATGGAGTGCGCGCCCGTATATGGAGTGCGCGCCCGTATTTGGATTGCATGACCGTATTTGGAGTGCACACCCGTATTTGGAGTCCGCGCCCGTATTTGGAGTGCACGACCGTGTTTGGAATGCGCGCCCGTATTTGGAGTGTGCGCCTGTATTTAGAGTGTGTGCCCGTATATGGAGTGCACGCCCGGATTTGGAGTGCTCGCCCGTATTTGGAGTCCACGCCCGTATTTGGAGTGGGCGACCGTATTCGGAGTGCGCGACCGTATTTGGAGTGGGCGACCGTATGTGGCGTGGGTGACCGTATTAGGAGTGGGCGACCGTTTTTGGAGTGAGCAACCGTATTTGGAGTGGGCGACCGTATGTGGAGTGGGCGACCGTATTAGGAGTGGGCGACCGTATTTGGAGTGGGCGACCGTATTTGGAGTGGGCGACCGCATTTGGAGTGGGCGACCGTATTTGGAGTACGCGACCGGTTTTGGAGTGGGTATTTGGATTGCGCGACCGTATTTGGAATGCGCGACCGTATTTGGAGTGCGCGACCTTATTTGGAGTGGGTATTTGGAGTGCGCGACCGCATTTGGAGTGCGCGACCGCATTTGGAGTGGTTATTTGGAGTGCGCGACCATATTTGGAATACGCGACCGTATTTGGAGTGCGTGACCGTATTTGGAGTGCACGACCGTATTTGGAGTGGGCGACCGTATTTGGACTGCGCGCCCGTATGTAAAGTGCGCACTCGTATTTGGAGTACGCGACCGTATTTGTAGTGCGCAACCGTATTTTGGAGTGGGCAACTGCATTTGGAGTAGGCGACCGTATTTGGAGTGCACGACCATATTTGGAGTGGGTATTTGGAGTGTGCGACCGTATTTGGAGTGCGCGACCGTATTTGGAGTGGGCGACTGTATTTGTAGTGCGCGCCCGTATTTGAAGTCCGCGGCCGTATTTTGAGTGCGGGACCATATTTGGAATGCGCGACCGCAATTGGAGTGCACAACCGCATTTGGAGTGCGCGCCTGTATTTAGAGTGTGTGCCCGTATATGGAGTGCACACCCGTATTTGGAGTGCGTGCCCGTATTTGGAGTCCGCGCCCGTATTTGGAGTTGGCGACCGTATTTGTAGTGCGCGACCGTATTTGGAGTGCGCGACCGTATTTGGAGTGTGTATTTGTTGTGCGCGACCGTATTTGGAATGCGCAACCATATTTGGACTGCGCGACCGTATATGGGGTGTGCGACCATATTTGGAGTGGGTATTTGGAGTGCGCGACCACATTTGGAGTGCGTGACCACATTTGGAGTGTGCGCCCGAATTTGGAGTGCGCGCCCGTATATGGAGAGCGCGACCATATTTGGTATCCGTGCCCGTATTTGGAGTGTGCACCCGTATTTGGAGTACGCGCCCGTATTTGGAGTGCGCGACCGTATTTGGAATGCGCGACCGCATTTTGAGTACGCGACCGCATTTGGAGTGCGCGCCCGTATTTGGAGTGCGCGCCTGTATTTGGAGCGTGAGACCGCATTTGGAGTGTGGGACCGTATTTGGAGTGCGCGCCCGTATTTGGAGTGCGCGCCCATATTTGGAGTGCGCGACCGTATTTGGAGTGCGCGTCCATATTTGGAGTGCGCGACCGTACTTGGAGTGCACGCCCATTTTTGGAGTGCGCGACCGTATTTGGAGAGCGCGACCGGATTTTGGAATGCGCGCCCGTTTTTGTAGTGCGCGGCCGTATTTGGAGTTTGCGACCATATTTGGAGTGGGCGACCGTATTTGGAGTGTGCGACCGCATTTAGAGTCGTTATTTTGAGTGCGCGACCGTATTTGGAATGCGCGACCGTATTTGGAGTGCGCGACCGTATTTGGAGTGCACGACCGTATTTGGAGTGGGCGACTGTATTTGGAGTGGGCGACCGTATTTGGAGTGGGCGACCGAATGTGGAGTGGGCGACCGTATTTGGAGTGGGCGACCATATTTGGAATGGGTGACCGTATTTAGACTGCGCGCCCTTATTTAAAGTGCGCACTCGTATTTGGAGTACGCGACCGTATTTGGAGTGGGCGACTGCATTTGTTTTAGGCGACCGTATTTGGAGTGCGCGACCATATTTGGAGTGTGCGACCGCATTTGGAGTAGGTGACCGTATTTGGAATGCGCGACCGTATTTGGAGTGCGCGAACGTATTTGGAGTGCGCGTCCGTATTTGGAGTACGCGACCGCATTTGGAGTGCGCGACCACATTTGGAGTATGAGACCGCATTTGGAGTGTGCGCCCGTCTATGGAGTGCGCGCCCGTATATGGAATGCGCGACCGCATTTGGAGTGCGCGACCGCATTTGGTGTGCGTGCCTGTATTTAGAGTGCGTGCCCATATATGGAGTGCACGTGCGTATTTGGAGTGCGCGCCAGTATTTGGAGTCCGCGCCCGTATTTGGAGTGAGCGACCGTATTTGGAGTGCGTGACCGTATTTGGAGTGGGCGACCGTATTCGGAGTAGGCGACCGTATATGGAATGGGCGCCCGTATATGGAGTGGGCAACCGTATTTGCAGAGCGCGACCGTATTTGGAGTGCGCGACCGGTTTTGGTGTGGGTATTTGGAGTGCGCGACCGTATTTGGAGTGCGCGACCTTATTTGGAGCGGTTATTTGGAGTGTGCGAACGCATTTGGAGTGCGCGGCCGTATTTGGAGTGGGTATTTGGAGTGCGCGACCGCATTTGGAGTGCGCGACCGCATCTGGAGAGTGTGCCCATATTTGTAGAAGGCGACCGTATTTGGAGTGCGCGCCCGTATTTGGAGTCCGCACCCTTATTTGGAGAGCGCGACCGTATTTGGGAAGCGCGCCCGTATTGGGAGTGCGCAACCGTATTTGGATTGCGCGCCCGTATTTGGAGTGCGCACCCGTATATGGAGCTCGCGCCCGTATTTGGACTGCGCGACCGGATTGGGTGTGCGCGCCCGTATTTGGCGTCCGTGCCAGTATTTTGAATGCGCGACCATATTTGGAATGCGCGACCTCATTTGGAGTGGGCGACCGCTTTTGGAGTGCGCGCCCGTATTTGGAATGCGCGACCGTATTTGGAGTGAGCGACCGTATTTGGAGTGGGTATTTGGAGTGCGCGACCGCATTTGGAGTGCGCGACCGTATTTGGAGTGCACGACCGCATTTGGAGTGCGCGACCGTATTTGGCGTACGTTACCGTATTTGGAGTGCGCGACCGCATTTAGAATGCGCGACCTCATTTGGAGTGCGCGACCATATTTGGAGTGCGCGCCCATATTTGGAGTGGGCGACCGTATTTGGAGTGCGCAATCGTATTTGGAGTGGGAGACCGTATTTGGAGTGCGTGACCGTATTTGGAGTCCGTGCCCGTATTTGGAATGGCCGACTGTATTTGGTGTGCGCGACCGTATTTGGATTGCGCGACCGTATTTGCAGTGGGCGACCGTATTTGGAGTGGGCGCCCGTGTTTGTAGTGCGCGACCGTATTTGGAGTTTGCGACCGTATTTGGAGTGGGCGACCGTATTTGGAGTGCGCGACCGCATTTGGAGTCATTATTTGGAGTGCGCGACCGTATTTGGAATGCGCGACCGTATTTGGAGTGCGCGACCGTATTTGGAGTGCACGACCGTATTTGGAGTGGGCGACCGTATTTGGAGTGGGCGACCGTGTTTGGAGTGCGCGACCGAATGTGGAGTGGGCGACCGTATTTGGAGTGAGTATTTGGAGTGCGCGACCATATTTGGAGTGTGCGACCGTATTTGGAGTGGGCATTTGGTGTGCGCGACCGCTTTTGGAGTGCGCGCCCGTATTTGGATTGCGCGACTGTATTTGGAGTGAGCGACCGTATTTGGAGTGGGTATTTGGAGGTGCGCGACCGCATTTGGAGTGCGCGACCGTATTTGGAGTGCGCAACCGCATTTGGAGTGCGCGACCGTATTTGGAGTGCGCGCCCATATTTGGAGTGGGCGACCGTATTTGGAGTGCGCAATCGTATTTGCAGTGGGAGACCGTATTTGGAGTGCGTGACCGTATTTGGAGTCCGTGCCCGTATTTGGAATGGCCGACTGTATTTGGTGTGCGCGACCGTATTTGGAGTGCGCGACCGTATTTGCTGTGGGCGACCGTATTTGGAGTGGACGCCCGTGTTTGTAGTGCGCGACCGTATTTGGAGTTTGCGACCGTATTTGGAGTGGGCGACCGTATTTGGAGTGCGCGACCGCATTTGGAGTCGTTATTTGGAGTGCGCGACCGTATTTGGAATGCACGACCGTATTTGGAGTGCGCGACCGTATTTGGAGTGCACGACCGTATTTGGAGTGGGCTACCGTATTTGGAGTGGGCGACCGTGTTTGGAGTGAGCGACCGAATGTGGAGTGGGCGACCGTATTTGGAGTGGGTATTTGGAGTGCGCGACCATATTTGGAGTGTGCGACCGCATTTGGAGT
>NW_027599760.1:0-22165 GCF_964194155.1 Cetorhinus maximus
CACCCTCTCCCCACCACCTCTAAACTCTCCCCACCTCCTCTCTCAAACTTCCCGCCCTCTCTCCCTCTGCCCACCACCTCTCCCTCTCCCCGCTCCCTCTGCCTCTCCCCGACACCTCTCCCTGTCCTCTCTCACTCTCATCGCACCCTTCCCCATCCCCTCTCCCTCTCCATCTCCCCGCCCCCTCACTCTCCATGGGCCCTCTCCCGTTCCTTACCCACTCCCCCCGACCCCTCTCACTCTCCCCACCACCTCTCCACTCTCCCCGCCTCCTCTCTCAAACTTCCCGCCCCTCTCCCTCTGCACCAACTCTCCCTCTCGTAGCCCCCTCTCCTTCTCCCCCACCCCTCTCCCTCGCTCCCGCCCCTCTCCCTCTCCCAGCCTCCTCTCTCACACTTCCCGCCCTCTCTCAATCTCCCCACATCCTCTCCCTCTCCCCACACCCTCTCCATCACCCCGCCCCATCTCCCTCTCTCCGCCCCCTCTCCCCGCCCCCTCCCTCTCCACACCCCTTCTCACCCTCTCCTCCCGCTCTCACTCTCCCTGCCCCCTCACAATCTGCTCGCACCCTGAACCTCTTCCCGCCCCATCTCACTCTCCCCGCTCCTCTACCCTCTCCCCGCCACAGCTCCCTCTCACCGCCCCCTCTACCTCTCTCCGCCCCCTCTCCCTCTCCCCGCCCCGTCTTTCCACCTCCTCTCTCACTCATTCCGCCCCCTCTCACTCTCCCCGCCCCCTCTCACTCTCCTCGCACCCACTACCTCTTCCCGCCTCATCTCCCTCTCTTCGCCCCCTCTCACTCTCCCCGCCCCTCTCCCTCTCCTCACCACATCTCAGTGTCTCTGCCCCCACTCCCTCTCTGCGACCCCTCTCACTCTCCCTGCCCCATCTCCCACTCACTGCCCCCCTTATCCCCGCCCCAACCCTCTCGCCGCCCCCTCTCGCCGCACCCTCCTCTCCCTCTCCCCTCTCCCTCTCACCGCCCATTCTCCCCGCCCGCTCTCCCTCTGCCCACCCCCTCTCCCTCTGCCCACCCCCTCTCCCTCTACCCGCCCCCTCAAGCTCTCCCCACCACCTCTCCCTGTTTCCGCCCCCTCCCTCTCACCGCCCCACCCTCTCCCCGACCCCGCTCAATCTCCACGCACCCTCTCCCTCACGCCACCCCCTCTCCCCGCCCACTCTCCCTCTCCCCGCCCCCTCTCCCCGACCCCTCTCTCCGCCTCCTCTCCCTCTCCCCGCCCAGTTTCCCTATCCGCTCTCCCTTTCACCGTCCCCTCTCCCTCTCCCTCTCCTATTTCCCCGCTCCGTCTGCATCTACCCGCCCCCTCCCCTTCTCCCCGCCCCCTCCCTCGCCCCGCCCCCTCCCCTTCTCCCCGCCCCCTCCCTCGCCCCGCCTACTCCCTCTCTCCCCGCCCACTCCCTCGCCCCGCCCCATCTCCCTGACCATTCTCCCCGCCCCCTCTCCTTCTCCCCGCCCCCTCCGTCGCCCCGCCTACTCTCTCCTTCCACGCCCGGCCCCCTCGCCCCGCCCCTTATCCCCGCCCCCTCCCTCGCCCCGCCCCTTCTCCCCGCCCCCTCCCTCGCCCCGCCTACTCTCTCTCTCCCCTCTCCCCGCCCTCTCCCCCTCTCCCCGCCCCTTCTCCCCGCCCCCTCTTCCTGACCATTCTCCCCGCCCCCTCCTCTTCTCCCCGCCCCCTCCCTCGCCCCGCCTACTCACTCTCTCCCCGCCCCCCTCCCTCTCCCCGCCCCCTCCCTCTCCCCGCCCCTTCTCCACGCCCCCCCTACTCTCTCTCTCCCCTCTCCCTCTCACCGCCCCCTCTCCCTGTCCCTCTCAGTTCTCTCCACATAATTACTTACTTTGTTCCTCGCTCAAAAACCACACATGTGCAGCTCGCTCCCATTCCGCGTATGTGCAGCTCGCTCCCATTCCGCGTATGTGCAGCTCGCTACCATTCCGCGTATGTGCAGCTCGCTCCCATTCTGCGCATGTGCAGTTCGCTCCCATTCTGCGCATGTGCAGCTCGGTCCCATCCCGCGCATGTGCAGCTCGCTCCCATTCCGCGCATGTGCAGTTCGCTCCCATTCTGCGCATGTGCAGTTCGCTCCCATTCTGCGCATGTGCAGTTCGCTCCCATCCTGCTCATGGGCATTTCGCTCCCGGACGAGGTCAATTCTGGAAGAGGAGGTTTTCAGGTTAATGGGTTAGAACAGGAGCGGAGTTGGATTAATTGTAAAGATCATTCAAAGAACTAGTGGAAAAATAATCGACCAAACGGCCTCACTCTGAGCTGTATCATTCCTTAACCCTATGATTGTGTGATTGTTGTTTCAGTTCTGGTGGATGGAAGATCCCAGACACTGCTCTCCCAATGTCTCACTGCTCCACAGAACAGCCAGGCTGGTTAAATGGTAATTTCAGACTATCTAATATCAGATTTACATTCACTGTCCAACACTGTTCACATCCCTTACATTCTTCAATATTTATAAACCTCATTTCAGGTTCACATCCCACCCTGGGACAGGGGGTGGTAACCAGGACAGTTTGTTTTAACACGGGTGGAAATCCCTGCGGCTGGACCCAAGAGATAAAGATTAAAAACTGCAGCAGTTACTTCGTTTATGAGCTGAAGCCGCCGCCATTCTGTAATGCTGCATATTGCACAGGTACATTGCTGTTTATAAATGACCCAGGAGGGTGAGTCTGGATCTGCCGGGTCATTAACAGAAATACAAGAAGCCACACACACCTCTCCTTTTAGTCACTGTGACTCAGGAATTCAGTGCCTGGGGGATTTAGCAACTGTGGGGAGCGGGATGCCGAGACTGAGGTGGGTGGGATGCAGCGACTGATGTGAGTGGGATGCAGTGATTGAGGGGAGGTGGGTTGCAGTGACTGAGGGTCCTCATTAACGCCATGAGCACTGATCCCCAAAGCACGGTAACACTGAACACCAAAATCCACAAACAGTGAACCCCCAAATCCCAACTTCACTGAACCCCAAACCCCACAAACACTGAACACACAATCCACACTTACATTGAGCCCCAAAACCCCAATAACAATGAGCCCCCAAACCCCAGTAACACTGAGCCCCCAAACCCCACTAATACTGAACTCCTGAACCCCACTAATAATGAACTCCTGAACCCCAATAACACTACGCCCCCAAGCCCCAGTTACACTGAGCCCCCAAAACCCACTAACACTGAGACCCCAAACCCCACTAACACTGAACACCCAAGCCCCACTAACACTGAGACCCCAAACCCCACTAACACTGAGACCCAAACCCCACTAACACTGAGCACCCAAACCCCACTAACACTGAGCCCCCAAACCCCAGTAACATTGAGCCCCCAAACCTCCCCTAACACTGAGACCATAAACCCCATTAACACCGAGCCCCCAAACCCCACTAACACTGAACTCCTAAACCCCACTGACACTGAGCCCCCAAACACGACTAACACTGAGCCCCCAAAACCCACTAACACTGAGACCCAAAACCCACTACCACTGACACCCCCAAACCACACTAACACTGAACCCCCAAACCCCACTAACACTGAGCCCCCAAACCCCAGTAACACTGAGCCCCCAAACCTCCCCTAACACTGAGACCCTAAACCCCATTAACACCGAGCCCCCAAACCCCACTAACACTGAACTCCTAAACCCCACTGACACTGAGCCCCCAAACCCAACTAACACTGAGCCCCCAAACCCGACTAACACTGAGCCCCCAAACACGACTAACACTGAGCCCCCAAAACCCACTAACACTGAGACCCAAAACCCACTACCACTGACACCCCAAAACCCACTAACACTGAGCCCCTAAACCCCACTAATACAGAGCCCCCAAACCCCACCAACACTGAGACCCAAACTCCACTAACACTGAGCCCCCAAACCACACTAACACTGAACCCCCAAACCCCACTAACACTGAGCCCCCAAACCCCACTAACACTGAGCCCCCAAACCCCACTAACACTGAGCCCCCAAACCCCACTAACACTGAGGCCCAAAACCCCACTAACACTGAGCCCCCAAACCCCACTAACACTGAGCCCCCAAACCCCACTAATACTGAGCCCCCAAACCCCACTAACACTGAGCCCCCAAACTCCACTAACACTGAACCCCCAAACCCCACTAACACAGAGCCCCCAAACCCCACTAACACTGAGCCACCAATCCCCACTAACACTGAGCCCCCAAACCCCACTAACACTGAGCCCCCAAACCCCACTAGCACTGAGACCCCAAATACCACTAACACTTAGACCCCAAACCCCACTAACACTTAGCCCCCAAACCCCACTAACACTGAGCCCCTAAACCCCATTAACACTGAGCCCCCAAACCCCACTAACACTGAACCCCAACGTTGCATTAACACTGAACCCCCAAACCTCACTAACAGTGAGCCCCCAAAAACCACTAACAATGAGCACACAAACCCGACTAACACTGAGCCTCCAAACCCCACTAACATTGAACTCTTGATCCCCACTAACACTGAGCCCCCAAACCCCACTAACACTGAGCCCCCAAACCCAACTAACACTGAGACCCAAACCCAACTAACACTGGGCCTCCAAACCCCACTAACAGTGAGCCTCCAAACCCCACTAACAATGAGCCCCCAAACCCCACTAACACTGAGCCCGCAAACACCAGTAACACTGAGCCACAAAAAATCCACTAACACTGAGCCCCCAAACCCCACTAATACTGAGGTCCCAAACCCCACTAACACTGAGACCCGAACCCCAATAACACTGAGCCCCGAAAACCCACTAAAATTGAACTCCTTAACACCACTAACACTGAGCCCCTAAACACCCCAAACCCGGAGCCTCCAAACCCCACTAACATTGAACTCCTGAACCCCACTAACACTGAGCCCCCAAACCCCACTAACATTGAACTCCAAAACCCCACTAACACTGAGCCCCCAAAACCGACTAACACTGAGCTCCCAAACCCCACTAACACTGAGCTCCCAAACCCCACAAACACTGAGACCCCAAACCGCACTAACACTGAGCCCCCAAACCACACTAACACTGAGCCCACAAACCACACTAACACTGAGCCCCCAAACGCCACTAACACTGAGCCCCCAAACCCCACTAACCCTGAGCCTCCAAACCCCACTAACACTGAATCCCAAACCCCACTAAAACTGAGCACCCAAACCCCACTAACACAGAGCCCCCAAACCACACTTACACTGAGCCTGCAAACCCAGTTAACACTGAGACCCAAACCCCACTAACACTGAGCCCCCAAACCCCACAAATACTCAGCCCCCAAAACCCACTAACACTGAGCCCCCAAACCCCACTAACACTGAACTCCTAAACCCCACTAACACTGAGCCCCCAAACCCCATTAACACTGAGCCACAAAAAACCCACTAATAATGAGCCCCCAAACCCCACTAACACTGAACACCCAAACCCCACTAACACTGAACTCCTAAACCCCACTAACACTGAACTCCTAAACCCCACTAACACTGAGCCCCCAAACACCACGGACACTGAGCCCTCAAACCCCAGTAACACTGAGACCCAAACCCCACTAACACTGAGCCCCCAGACCCCACTAACACTGAACTCCTAAACCCCACTAACACTGAGCACCCAAACACCCCTAACACGGAGCCTCCAAACCCCACTAACATTGAACTACTGAACCCCACTAACACTGAACCCCCCAAACCCCACTAACACTGAGCCCCCAAACCCCACTAACATTGAACTGCAAAACCCCACTAACACTGAGCTCCCAAACCCCACTAACACTGAGCCCCCAAACCCCACTAACACTGAGCCCCCAAACCCCACTAACACTGAGCCCCAAAACCACACTAACACTGAGCCCCCAAACGCCACCAACACTGAGCCCCCAAATGCCACCAACACTGAGCCCTCAAACCCCACTAACACTGAGCCCCCAAACCACACTAACACTGAGCCCCCAAACCACACTAACACTGAGCCCCCAAACCACACTAACACTGAGCCCCCAAACCCCACTAATGCTGAGCTCCCAAACCCCACTAACACTGAGCACCCAAACCCCAATAACCCTGAAACCCAAACCCCACTAACACTGAGCCCCCAAACCCCACTAACACTGAGCCCCCAAACCACACTAACACTGAGCCCCCAAATGCCACCAACACTGAGCCCCCAAACCCCACTAACACTAAGCGCCCAAGCTGCATTAACACTGAGCACCCAAAGCCCACTACCACTGAACCCCCAAACCCCACTAACACTGAGCACCCAAAGCCCTCTACCACTGAACCCCCAAACCCCACTAACACTAAGCCCCCAAACCCCACTAACACTGAGCCCCTAAACCCCATTAACACTGAGCCCCTAAACCCCATTAACACTGAGCCCCCAAACCCCAGTAACACTGAACCCCAAAACCCCACTAACACTGAACCCCAAAACCCCACTAACACTGAACCCCCAATCACAACTAGCACTGATCCCGATATCCCCACTAACACTGAACTCCAAAACCCCACTAACACTGAACCCCCTAACCCCACTAACACTGAGCCCCCAAACCCCACTAACACTGAGCCCCCAAACCACACTAACACTGAGCCCCCAAACGCCACCAACACTGAGCCCCCAAACGCCACCAACACTGAGCCCCCAAACCCCACTAACACTGAGCCCCCAAACCACACTAACACTGAGCCCCCAAACCACACTAACACTGAGCCCCCAAACCACACTAACACTGAACCCCCAAACCCCACTAATGCTGAGCTCCCAAACCCCACTAACACTGAGCACCCACCCCCAATAACCCTGAAACCCAAACCCCACTAACACTGAGCCCCCAAACCCCACTAACACTGAGCCCCCAAACCACACTAACACTGAGCCCCCAAACGCCACCAACACTGAGCCCCCAAACCCCACTAACACTGAGCCCCCAAACCACACTAACACTGAGCCCCCAAACCACACCAACACTGAGCCCCCAAACCACACTAACACTGAGCCCCCAAACCACACTAACGCTCAGCCCCCAAACCCCACTAATGCTGAGCCCCCAAACCCCACTAACACTGAGCACCCAAACCCCAATGACCCTGAAACCCAAACCCCACTAACACTGAGCCCCCAAACCCCACTAA
Source organism: Cetorhinus maximus (assembly GCF_964194155.1). Lineage (NCBI taxonomy): Eukaryota > Metazoa > Chordata > Chondrichthyes > Lamniformes > Cetorhinidae > Cetorhinus > Cetorhinus maximus. The sequence continues at coordinate 7,185 of NW_027599760.1, forward strand.
CACTGAGCCCCCAAACCACACTAACACTGAGCCCCCAAACGCCACCAACACTGAGCCCCCAAACCCCACTAACACTGAGCCCCCAAACCACACTAACACTGAGCCCCCAAACCACACTAACACTGAGCCCCCAAACCACACTAACACTGAGCCCCCAAACCACACTGACGCTAGGCCCCCAAACACCACTAATGCTGAGCCCCCAAACCCCACTAACACTGAGCACCCAAACCCCACTAACCTGAAACCCAAACCCTACTAACACTGAGCCCGCAAACACCACTAATACTGAACTCCTAAACCTCACTAACAATGAGACCCCAAACCCCACTAATAATGAGCCCCCAAACCCCACTAACACTGAACCCCCAAACCCCACTAACACTGAGCTCCCAAAACCCACTAACACTGAGCCCCCAAACCCACCTAATACTGAGCCACCAAACCCCACTAACACTGAGCCCCCAAACCCCACTAACACTGAACCCCCAAACTCCACTAACACTGAACTCCTAAACCCCACTAACACTGAGCCCACAAACCCCACTAACACTGAACTCCTAAACCCCACTAACACTGAGCCCCCAAACCCCACTTACACTGAACTCCTAAACCCCACTAACACTGAGACCCAAACCCCACTAACATTGAGCCCCCAAACCCCACTCACAGTGAACATCTGATCCCCACTATCACTGAACTCCCAAACCCCACTGACACTGAGCGTCCAAACCCCACTAACACTGAGCCCCCAAACCACATTAACACAGAGCCCCCAAACCACACTAATACAGAGCCCCCAAACCCCACTAACACTGAACTCCTAAACCCCACTAACAATGAACCCCCAAACCCCACTAACAATGAACCCCCAAACCCCACTAACGCTAAGCCCCCAAGCTGCATTAACACTGAGCACCCAAAGCCCACTACCACTGAACCCCCAAACCCCACTAACACTGAGCACCCAAAGCCCTCTACCACTGAACCCCCAAACCCCACTAACACTGAGCCCCCAAACCCCACTAAAACTGAGCCCCTAAACCCCATTAACACTGAGCCCCTAAACCCCATTAACACTGAGCCCCCAAACCCCAGTAACACTGAACCCCCAAACCCCACTGACACTGAACCCCAAAACCCCACTAACACTGAACCCCCAATCACAACTAGCACCGATCCCGATATCCCCACTAACACTGAACTCCAAAACCCCACTAACACTGAACCCCCAAACCCCACTAACACTGAGCCCCCAAACCCCACTAACACTGAGCCCCCAAACCACACTAACACTGAGCCCCCAAACGCCACCAACACTGAGCCCCCAAACGCCACCAACACTGAGCCCCCAAACCCCACTAACACTGAGCCCCCAAACCACACTAACACTGAGCCCCCAAACCACACTAACACTGAGCCCCCAAACCACACTAACACTGAGCCCCCAAACCCCACTAATGCTGAGCTCCCAAACCCCACTAACACTGAGCACCCAAACCCCAATAACCCTGAAACCCAAACCCCACTAACACTGAGCCCCCAAACCACACTAACACTGAGCCCCCAAACCACACTAACACTGAGCCCCCAAACCAAACTGACGCTAGGCCCCCAAACCCCACTAATGCTGAGCACCCAAACCCCACTAACCTGAAACCCAAACCCTACTAACACTGAGCCCGCAAACACCACTAATACTGAACTCCTAAACCTCACTAACAATGAGACCCCAAACCCCACTAACACTGAGCTCCCAAACCCCACTAACACTGAGCCCCCAAACCCAACTAATACTGAGCCACCAAACCCCACTAACACTGAGCCCCCAAACCCCACTAACACTGAGCCCCCAAACCCCACTAACACTGAACTCCTAAACCCCACTAACACTGAGCCCCCAAACCCCACTTACACTGAACTCCTAAACCCCACTAACACTGAGACCCAAACCCCACTAACACTGAGCCCCCAAACCCCACTCACAGTGAACACCTGATCCCCACTATCACTGAACTCCCAAACCCCACTGACACTGAGCGTCCAAACCCCACTAACACTGAGCCCCCAAACCACACTAACACAGAGCCCCCAAACCACACTAACACAGAGCCCCCAAACCCCACTAACACTGAACTCCTAAACCCCACTAACAATGAACCCCCAAACCCCACTAACAATGAACCCCCAAACCCCACTAACACTAAGCCCCCAAGCTGCATTAACACTGAGCACCCAAAGCCCACTACCACTGAACCCCCAAACCCCACTAACACTGAGCACCCAAAGCCCACTACCACTGAACCCCCAAACCCCACTAACACTGAGCCCCCAAACCCCACTAACACTGAGCCCCTAAACCCCATTAACACTGAGCCCCTAAACCCCATTAACACTGAGCCCCCAAACCCCAGTAACACTGAACCCCCAAACCCCACTGACACTGAACCCCAAAACCCCACTAACACTGAACCCCCAATCACAACTAGCACTGATCCCGCAATCCCCACTAACACTGAACTCCAAAACCCCACTAACACTGAACCCCCAATCACAACTTGCATTGAACCCGCAATCCCCACTAACACTTAACCCAAAGCCCCACTAACAGTGAAAACCCAATCCCCACTAACACTGAACCCCCGATAGCCACTAACACTGAACCCTCAATCACAACTTACACTGAACTCGCAATCCCCACTAACACTTAACCCAAACCCCCACTAACACTGAACCTCCAATTCCCACTAACACTGAACCCCCAATTCCCACAACACTGAACCCCGAGCCGCGCTAACTCGGAGACCCCAAACCGAACAAGCAATCTTCACCTAAATTTGTCTAAGACGGAACCCCCATACCCCAGAAACACTGAACCCCTAAACCACAAAACTGAACCCCAAACCCTAAAAGACTGAAACCCCACAAACACTGAGACCCAAAACCCCACTAACATTGAACCCCCAATCCCCAAAACACTGAAACTCCAGGCATAGAAATATACATATAACATAGGAGCAGAAGTAGGGCATTCGACACTTCGAGCCTGCTCCGCCATTCATGATGATCATGGCTAAACAGCCAACTCAATAGCCTGCTCCCACTTTCTCCCCATACCCTTTGATCCCTTTCACCTAAGAGCTATATCTAACTCCTTCTTGAAAACATGCAATATTTTGACCTCATCTACTTTATGTGGTAGCGAATTCCACAGGCTCACCACTCTCTAGGTGAAGAAATGTCTCCTCATCTCAGTCCTAAATGATCAACCCCATATCCTCAGACTGTGCCTCCTGGTTTTCGGACTGCCCCACCATCAGGAACAACCTTCCTGCATCTACCCTGTCTAGCCCTGATTGATTTTTATAGCTTTCTATGATTTCCCCTTTCATTCTTCTGAACTCCAGCGAATATAATCCTAACTGAGTCAATCTTTCCTCATATGCCAGTCCCACAATCCCAGGAATCAGTCTGACAAACCTTCGCTGCTCTCCCTCTATAGCAAGAACATCCATTCTCAGATAAGGATACCAAAACTGCAACCAAAATTTCATGCGTTTTCTCACCAAGGCCCTGTATAATTGCAGCAAGACATCCTGCTCCTGTACTGGAATCCTCTCGCTATAAAGGCTAAACTACCATTGGCTTGCTTTACCGCCAGCTGCACCTGCTTGCTTCCCTTCAGCGACTGGTGGACGAGAACACCTAGGTCTCATTGCACATTTCCGTCTCTCAATTTATAGCCATTTAGATAATAATCTGCCTTCCTGTGTTTTTCTGTCAAATTGGATAACCTCATATGTATCCACATAAAAATGCATCTGCCATTCATTTGCCCATTGACTCAGCTTCTCCAAATCAAACTGAAGCATTTCTGCATCTCCCTCGCAGCTCACCCTTCCACCCAGCTTTGTGTGAACTACAAATTTGGAGATATTATATTTAGTTCCCTCATGTAAATCATTCAAATATATTGTTAATAGCTGGGGTCCCCACACCGATCCCTGCGGTACACCATTAGTCACTGCCTACCGTTGGGAAAAAGACCAGTTTATTCCTACCCTTTTTTTCCTGTCTGCCAATCCGTTTTCTATCCATCCCAATACATTACACGCAATCCCATGTGCTTTAATTCTACACAATTATCTCTTATGTGGGACTCTTTCGAAAGCCTTCTGAAATCCCAAATAACCCACATCCACTGGCTGCCCCTCATCAACTCTATTGGTTACATTTTCGAAAAAATCCAGTAGATTTGTAAAACATGATTCCCTTTTCGTAAATCCATGCTGACTCTGTCTGATTTTGCCACTGTTTTCCTAGTGCTCAGCTATTAAATCCTTTCTAATGGACTCAAGAATTTTCCCCACTACCGATGTCAAGCTGACTGGTCTATAATAACATGTTTTCTCTCTACATTTCCTTTTAAATGCTCGAGTTATATTAGCTACCCGCCAATCTGTAGGAACTGTTCCAGAGTCTATAGAAATTTGGAAGATGGCCACCAATGCATCCATTATTTCTAGGACTCTTTCTTTAAGTACTAGGGATGTAGGCCCTGGGGATTTATTGGCCTTCAATTCCATCAATTTCTCCAACATCCTTTCCCTACCTTTACCCATTTCTTTCAGTTCCACCCTCTCACTAAACCCTGTGTTCCCCCGCATTCCTCATATGTTATTTGTGTCCTGCTTTGTGAAGACAGAACCAAAGTATGTATTTACTTCTTCAGCCATTTCTTTGTGCCCCATTATAAATTCCTCTGTTTCTGACATTAGGGGACCTACATTGGTCTTCACCAATATATTTCCTCTTCACATGCCGATAGAAACATTTACAGTCACTTTTTATGTTCGCCGCAAACTTACTTTCTCACTCTATTTCCCTCTTTTTAAACAATCCCTTGGTCCTCCTTTGCTGAATTCTTAAGTGCTCCCAATCCTCAGGTCTGTAGTTTTTTTCTAACCAATGTGTGTGCTTCTTACTTCGGTCTAATACTATCTCTATATTCCCTTGTAAGCCATGTTTGGGCCAGATTTCCTATTTAACTATTGCGCCAGACAGGAATAAACAATTGTTGCAATTGACCCATACACCCTTTGAACGTTTGACACTGCCTATCGACTGTCATCCCTTTAATTAACATTTCCCAATCCATTATTTAAGGTCCAGGACCCTCGTCTCAAAATCAAATACGTCACTCTCCAACTTAATGAAGAAATCAAACATATTATGTTTGCTCACCCACAAGGGGCCTTGCACAACTAGTTTGCCAATTATTCCTTTCTCATTACACAATTACCCAGCCAAGGATCGCCATTTCTCTATTTGGTTCCTCAATGTTTTAGCCCAGAAATAACATCCCAAATACACTCCAGGAATTCCTCCTCTACGGTAGTGTTACTAATTTGATTTGCCCAAATCAATATTCAGATTAAAATCACCCATAATTACAAATGTTCCTTTATTGCATGCATCTCTAATTTCCTGTTTAGCGCTATTCCCAACATCAACACCACAGTTTGTGGGTCTATATACAACCCCCATTAATGTTTTTTCCCCTTGGTGTATCTCAGCTCTACCCATACAGATTCCACATCGTCAAAGCAAATATATTTCCTCACTATTGTGTTAACTTCCTCTTCAACCAGCAATGCAACTCCACCACCTTTTCCTTTTTGTCTGTCCTCCCTAAATATAGAATACCCTTGGATGTTCAGTTCCAATCACATGTCCCACTGCAGCCATGTTTCCATAATCCCGACTATATCCCACCTGTTTACATCTGTTTGCTCAGTTAATTCATCCACTTTATTGCGAATGCTCCTTGAATTAAGGCACAAAGCTTTGAGACGTGTCTTATTTTACATTACTTGTCCCTTTTCCATTATATTTCACTGAGGCCCTGTTTGATTCTTGCCCTTAATTTCTCTGGCTATCACTTTTCTTAATCCCCTTTCTGTCTTTTGTTCTTGTCCTAGATTCTCCCTCGTCTGACTCCTTACATAGCTTCCCAACGCACTGCCATTTTGGTTTGAACCCTCCCAAGTCACTCTATCAAATATTCCCCTTGGACATCTGTCCTGGCCCTGCCCAGGTGAAACCGTCCAGATTCTAATGGTCCCAACCCTCTGAGAACCGGTCCCAATGCCCCAGGAATGTGAAACCCTCCCATTCACACAGTCTCTTCGGCCACGTATTCATCCGGTATATCCTGCTATTTCTACTCTGACCAGCATGTGGCACTGGTAGTAATCCTGAGATCACTACTTCTGAGGTTCTACTTTTCAACGCACTTCCTAACTCCCTGTATTTTGGTTTTAGGACCTCATCCCTATGTCTTTTGTATCAATGTGCACCACGACCACTGACTGTTCACCCTCCTCTTTCAGTATGTCCTGTAGCCGCTTTGAGACATTGTTGACCCTAGGACAAGGGCGGCAACATACCATCCTGGAGTCTCATTTTGCGGCCAACTAAACGGCTATCTATTCCCCTTACAATTGAATCCGCTGTAACTATTGCATTCCCACACTTTTTACTCCTCCCCTATGTAGCAGAGCAAACCACGGTGCAACTAATTTGGCTGTTGCTGCTTTCCCCTGAGAGGCCAAATCCCCCAACAGTATCCAAAGAGGTATATCTGTTTTGCAGGGAAGTAGACACAAGGGTTTCTTGCACTTCCTGCATAGTCCCCTTGATCTACATGGTGGTTACACAGACCCTTCCTGCCTGAGGACTCTGAGCCCGCGGTGCAACCACCCCTCTATACATGCTATCCACGATAGTCTCCACATCGCGGATGCTCCACAATGTCCCCAGCTGCCGCTCCAGCTCCGAAAACCGGGCTTCCAGGAGCTGCGGCTGTAGACAATTCCTGCACACATACTGGCCCTGGGCACTCGAAATGTTCCCGGCTTCTCACATAGAGCAGGAAGAGCACAGTTTTGAGCTCACTTGCCATTAATTAATCCTTTCAATTAAATTAAATCCTTTGGAAGAGACTTTTTGTCAATTATTGTAGGTCCCTTCTTCCCCGCTCCCCGTTGTTGCAGATATAGCCCTTACAAACGATGAGCCACAAAATAACATCATAAACAGTGAACCCCAAAACCACAAAACTGATCCTCTAAAAACCAAAAAAAAGAAACCAGTAACAACACAAACGTTGAACCCTCAAAGTCCACTAATACTGAACCTCCAAACCCCACTAACACTGGACCCCCAAATCCCGCTAACACTGAACCCCCCCAAACCTCACTAATAATGTACTCCCCAAACCCCACTAACACTGAACCTCCCAAACCCCACTAAGTTGGAAACCACAAACCCCACTAATACTGAACCCCAATCCGCATTAAAGCTGAACCCCAAATCCCACTAACACTGAACACGCAAATCGCACTAACACTGCACCTCCAGACCCGATTAACAATGAACCCCAAACATCCACCAACGCTGAACCACCCAATAATACTGAATCCCAAAACACTGAATTACAAAACACTCAACCCCAAAAACATTGAACAACCAGCCCCCCAAAAATAAACCCTAAAACGAGGCTAAGACCGGAACTCCAAACCACATAAAACTCTGTATCCCAAATGCCCCTAAAACTGAACCTCCAAACTCCCTAACACTGAACAACCAAATCCCACGAACACTGAACCCCCAAACACCCTAACACACAACCCCCAAACCCCACTAACATCGAACGTCCAAGCACCCTAACACTCAAGCCCCAAACCCCACTAGCACTGAACCGAATAAACCCCGTTAACGTTGAATCCCACTCAATGACTCCGCCGTTCAAAACTCCCTGTCTTCTTTCAGGCTGAGGTGAGTAACTCGCTTTCCGAACAGACCGCTTTTCTCTTATGCTCTATAATCCCACTTTAAACAAAAGACTCTTGCTTTTCTAACAACGTAACTTACTTTAAACCCTGCTAGGTCCAGGCCAGAATCTGAATCACTCTTTGTCTAAAAGTGAACAGGAAACAGCTTTACCGTTCGAATTCTCACATTGAGCCAAATTCACTAACAGTCTCGCTTAGTCTCTGGATTACTCAGGCCAATGTCCCCTTTCACTGACTGTGTCCCCATCACTGGCAGCACATTGTATAAGTCCCTGTCTTATATTGAGCATTGATGTGGCCCTCTCCATCTCAGCTCCTTGCTGCAGTCATCGAAACCTATTCAGGCAATAGTTTGTTCAACTATTTAAATGAATTTAAAATCTGCTAGTTGGAGGCCAGAACCATCTCTTACTCTGCAACCTAACTTCAAACAGATTTTACCATTTCAATTTTCACTTTGGACCAAATTTATGAACAAAATGGTTCAGTATCGGACAGTTCACAGCGAGAGAGATAATGGCAGTGGCCACAGAGAGGAGGTTCTGATGTGAGCGATGACAGTGGATTCGTTTTCTCCATATTTCGAGGGAGGGCGTTGAGTGAGGGGTGGGTGCCGTCAGCGTACATGTGGGTGTGATGTGGTAACTCTCGGAGATTTCACATTTCCCGTCCCCTATAGCTGACTCTGTAAGACAGCAACACTCAGGAACACAGAGTGAACCCGCGATAGCCGGATGACACCATTACTGGATTAAATGTGTCGTTTTGCTATGGGGACTAAGTGTATCTGGGCTTGTAGCTATTTAACTGGGAGATAACAGGGAACTTCAGAATAAAGCGCATTCAGTGAGCAGGTGAGGGAGTGAGGGGAGGAGGCTGATGGAAACCTGATTCAGAGAAGGGTCCAGATTTCCAGCATTGAATTGTGGGTATTATCCATGTGGGTGGAGAATGATACTGAGGTAATTTTTGCTTTGTGGCTACAAGTTGCAGAGTGACATTCACTGTACTTCATGCATCAATACGGGACATCTTTCTGTCACTCAGACCCAGGCTCCGCACTCACTGACCCGTGTGTAAATCACACCGTCCTGGACCAGCCCTGGAGGAGCATCGATTGTACTGGGGCTGAGTGCTCTGGCCAGTGGAAGTGTGATAGGGACCTGAAGTACGGATGGTACCGATTTAACAGGTAACGTGAAGGGGGAAATCCAGGTCAACCCATCAATAGAAAGATGGAGGAGAAATTTGAGGTAAAGGTATCAATAGGCGTGAATTGAACATAGAGAAGAGAACAGAGAGCGACTGTGGGAATAGGAACTGCTGGTGAACTGGGATCATCATTCCGGACAATGGGATACGGAGTGAATACAGGGAATGGGGAAGGAGTGGATTCGACAGAGACAGAACATAAAGGGGATGTGGAAAGGAGATACAGATAACAGGGAGTTACTCGGACTAGTGGGGCTTGGGACTGTCAAAACTGGGAAGTGGCGATCCACTGGGGTCAATGCTGGGACCATCGCTGTTTAACATTTACAATGTCCCAATATGGACACACGAACCAGAATCACATCATCAAAATCTGATGCTGATATCGGTCTGTACAGTGTAGCTCATACAGAAGGACAGTTGACATACTCCAGGAAGGTGTGAGCACATTTGCAGAATGATGGGGTAATTAGCAAAGGAACTCAAAATTCGGTCATTTTGGGGTGGGTAAATGAGGTAGAAAGAGTCATGAGGTGATAAAGATTAAGAAGAGAGAGAGTCTAAATGACACAGAGGTGTAGAGGAATCTGGCAGCACAGGTACAGAAAGCAATAAAAACTGACACAAGTCAATAAGGTCACCAGGAAAGAAACAGCGCTCTGGGGTCAATTTGTAGCGGTCGGGACTGAGAGACAGAGATGGGATGTTAAACCTGTACTGAAGTTTGATTCATACAAACTCGGAGCTCGTGCACAGTTCCGGTCTCTGTGCCTCTCAGATAGACCACACTCGGATCACTCGATAAAACGACATTCGGTGCTCTGAGCACGGTGCTTGTCTCCGTATTCCTCGGTTAGACCACACTTGGAGCACCATGCACGGTTCTGCTCTCCGTATGCCTCGCTCAGAACACACTCGGAGCACAGTGCACATTTCCGGTCTCTGTACCCTCGGTTAGACGACTTTCGGAGCACTGTGCACAGTTCTGGTCTCTGTATCCCTCAGTTAGACCACTTTCAGAGCACTGTGCACAGTTCTGGTCTCTGTACCCTCGGTTAGACCACTTTCAGAGCACTGTGCACAGTACTGGTTTCTGTACCCTCGGTTAGACCACATCCAGAGCACTGTGCACAGTTCTGGTCTCTGTACCCTCGGTTAGAACACTTTCAGAGCACTGTGCACAGTTCTAGACTCGTTATCTGTCAGTTGCACCATATTTGGAGCACTGTGAACTCTTCTAGCCTCCATGTCCATCTCCAACAACACTCAGGAAGCTTGATACCGTCCTGGACAAAGCAGCCCGCTTGATTGCATCCACATCCCCAAACATCCACATCCACATAGAGGCATCCTCTCCAACTCCTTTCCCCCACTCCCCGTCCCTTCTCCCTCTCACCACCACCTATCCCGCACCCCACCCACTCTCACAGCCCCCTCTCCCCAACTCCTCTCTCACTCTTCCAGCCCTCTTTCAGTCCCCCCTCCCCATCTCCCTCTCCCCGCCCCCTATCCCACTACACGCCCCCTCTCCCTCTCCCCGCAACCTCTACCTCTCCCCGCCCCCTCTCCCTCTCCCCGCCCCCTCTCACTCACCCCGCCCACTCTCACTCTCCCCGCCCCCTTTCACTCCCCGCCCCCTCTCCCTCTCCCCGCCCCCTCTCCCTCTCCCCGCCCCCTCTCCCTCTCCCCGCCCCCTCTCCCTCTCCCCGCCCCCTCCCCCTCTCCCCGACCCCTCTCACTTTCCCCGACCCCTCTCACTCTACCCGCCCCTTCTCACTCTCACTCTCCCTGCCCCCTCTCAGTCTCCCCGCCTCCTCCCCCTCTCCCTGTACCCTCCCACTCTCACCGCCCCCGCTCCCTCTCCCAGCCCCCTCTCCCTCCCCCAGCCCCCTCTCCCTCCCCCAGCCCCCTCTCCCTCCCCCAGCCCCCTCTCACCGCCCCCTCGCCCTCTCCCCACCCCTTCAGCCTCTCCCCGCCCCCTCTCCCTCTCCCCACCCCCTCTCCCTCTCCCAGCCCCCTCTCCCTCCCCCAGCCCCCTCTCCCCGCCCCCTCTCCCTCTCCCCGCCCCCTCTCCCTCTCCCACTCTCCCTCTCCCCGCCCCCTCTCACTCTCCCCGACCCCTCTCACTCTCCCCGCCCCCTCTCACTCTCCCCGCCCCCTCTCACTCTCCCCGCCCCCTCTCACTCTCCCCGCCGCCCATCACTCTCCCCGACCCCTCTCACTCTCCCCGCCCCCTCTCACTCTCCCCGCCCCCTCTCACTCTCCCCGCCCCTCTCACTCTCACTCATCCCGCCCCCTCCCCATCTCCCCGCCCCCTCTCACTCTCCCCGCCCCCTTACACTCTCCCCGCCCCCTCTGACACTCCACGCCCCCTCTCCCTCTCACCGCCCCCGCTCCCTCTCCCCGCCCCCTCTCCCTCCTCCAGCCCCCTCTCACTCACCCAGCCCCCTCTCACCGCCCCCGCTCACTCTCACCGCCCCCTCTCACACTCCCCGACCCCTCTCACTCTCCCGGCCACATCTCACTCTCCCCGTACCCTCTCCTTCTCCCTGCCCCCTCTCACTCTCCCCGCCCCTTCTCACTCACACTCTCCCCGTCCCCTCTCACTCTCCCCGCCCCCTCTCACTCTACCCGCCCCCTCTCACTCTCCCCGCCCCTTCTCACTCACACTCTCCCCGTCCCCTCTCACTCTCCCCGCCCCCACTCACTCTACCCGCCCCCTCTCACTCTCCCCGCCCCCTCTCACACTCCCCGACCCCTCTCACTCTCCCGGCCACATCTCACTCTCCCCGTACCCTCTCCTTCTCCCTGCCCCCTCTCACTCTCCCCGCCCCTTCTCACTCACACTCTCCCCGTCCCCTCTCACTCTCCCCGCCCCCTCTCACTCTACCCGCCCCCTCTCACTCTACCCGCCCCCTCTCACGCTCCCCGCCCCCTCTCACGCTCCCCGCCCCCTCTCACTCTCCCCGCCCCCTCTCACTCTCCCCGACCCCTCTCACTCTCCCCGCCCCCATCACTCTCCCCGCCCCCATCACTCTCCCCGCCCCCATCACTCTCCCCGACCCTTCTCACTCTCCCCCGCCCCTTCTCACTCTCACTCACCCCGCCCCCTCTCACTCTCCCCGGCCCGGCTCACTCTCCCCGCCACCTCTCACTCTCCCCGCCCCCTCTCAGTCTCCCCGCCTCCTCCCCCTCTCCCCGTACCCTCCCACTCTCACCGTCCACGCTCCCGCTCCCCGCCCCCTCTCCCACTCCCCGCCCCATCTCCCTCTCCCAGCCCCCTCTCCCTCCCCCAGCACCCTCTCACCGCCCCCGCTCCCTCTCCCCGCCCCCTCTCCCTCCTCCAGCCCCCTCTCACTGCCCCCGCTCACTCTCCCCGCCCCCTCTCACTGCCCCAGCCCCCTCTCCCTGCCCCCTCTCACTCTCCCCGCCCCCATCACTCTCCTCGCCCCATCACTTTCCCCGACCCCTCTCACTCTCCCCGTCCCTTCTCACTCTCCCCACCCCCTCTCACTCTACCCGCCCCATCACTCTCCCCGACCCCTCTCACTCTCCACGCCCCCTCTCACTCTCCCCGCCCCCATCACTCTCCCCGACCCCTCTCACTCTCCCCACCCCCATCACTGTCCCCGACCCCTCTCACTCTCCCCGCCCCCTCTCACTCTCCCCGCCCCCATCACTCTCCACGCCCCCTATCTCTCTCCCCGCCCCCATCACTCTCCCCGCCCCCATCACTCTCCCCAACCCCTCTCACTCTCCCCGCCCCTTCTCACTCTCACTCACCCCGCTCCCTCTCACTCTCCCCGGCACCTCTCACTCTCCCTGCCCCTTCTCCTTCTCACATCCGCAAACCCTATCACTCAACCCGCCCCCTCACAATCTCCCCGCACCCATCACTCTCCCCGACCACTCTCACTCTCCCCGCCCCCTCTCACTCTCCCTTCCCCCATCACTCTCCCCAACCCCTCTCACTCTCCCCGCCCCATCACTCTCCCAGACCCCTCTCAATGTCCCCGCCCCCTTCACTCTCCCCACCCTCATCATTCTTCCCGAACCCTCTCACTCTCCCCGCCCCTTCTCACTCTCACTCTCCCCGTCCCCTCTCACGCTCCCCGCCCCCTCTCACTCTACCCGCCCTCTCTCACTCACCCCGCCCCCTCTCACTCTCCCCGCCCCCTCTCACTCTCCACGCCCCCTCCCCCTCTCCCCGCCCTCACTCTCCCCGTCCCCTCTCACGCTCCCCGCCCCCTCTCACTCTACCCGCCCTCTCTCACTCTTCCCGCCCCCTCTCACTCTCCCCGCCCCCTCTCACTCTCCCGGCCCCCTCCCCCTCTCCCCGCCCTCACTCTCCCCGCCCCCTCCCCCTCTCCCTGCCCCCTCCCCCTCTCCCCGCCCCCTCTCACTTACCCCGCCCCCTGTCCCTCTCCCCGCCCCCCCCTCACTCTCCCCACCCCCTTACACTCTCCCCGCCCACTCTCACACTCCCCGCCCACTCTCACTCTCCCCGCCCCCTCTCACTCTCCCTGCACCCTCTCACTCTCCCCGCCCCCTCTCACTCTCCCCGCCCACTCTCCCTCTCCCCGCCCCCTCTCCCTCTCCCTGCCCCCTCTCACTCTCCCCATCCCATCACTCTCCCCTTCCCCACTCACTCTCCCCGCCCCCTCTCACTCTCCCCGCCCCTCTCAGTCTCCCCGCCCACTCTTACTCTCCCCACCCCCTCTCACTCTCCCCGCCCCCTCTCACTCACCCCGCCGCCTCTCACTCACCCCGCCCCCTCTCCCTCACACCACCCCCTCTCACTCTCCCCGCCCCCTCTCACTCTCCCTGCCCCCTCTCAGTCTCCCCGCCCCCTCTCACTCTCTCCGCCCCCTCTCACTCTCCCCGCCCCGTCTCCCTCTGCCCGCCCCCTCTCCATCTCCCTGGCACATCTCCCCCTCCCCCTCTCCCTGTACCTGCCCTCATCCCTCTCCCCGCCCCTCTCCCTCTCCCCGCCGCGTTTCAATCTCCCCGCCCCCTCTCACTCTCCCCGCCCCCTCTCCCTCTCCCCGCCCCCTCTCCCTCTCCCCGCCCCTCTCCCCTCTCCCCGCCCCCTCTCCCTCTCCGCGCCCCCTCTCCATCTCCACGTCCCCTCTCCCTCTCCCCACCCCCTCTCCCACTCCCCGCCACCTATCCCACCTCCCGCCCCGCCCCTCTCCCTGCCCCCTGTCCTATACCCAGCCCCCTCGCCCAGCCCATCTCCAACTCCCCACGCCCTCTACAACGTCCCGCCCCCACTTCCTCTCCCCACCCCCCTCTCCCTCCCTCAGCCCCCTCTCACCGCCACCGCTCCCTCTCCCAGCCCCCTCTCCAATTTCCCGCCCCTTCTCCCTCTCCCCGCCCCCATCACTCTCCCAGACCCCTCTCACTCTCCCCGCCCCCTCTCACTCTCCCTGCACCCTCTCACTCTTCCCGACCCCTCTCACTCTCCCCGACCCTTCTCACTCTCCCCGCCCCTTCTCACACTCACTCACCCTGCCCCCTCTCACTCTCCCCGCCACCTCTCACGCTCCCCGCCCCCTCTCAGTCTCCACGCCTCCTCCCCCTCTCCCCGTACCCTCCCACTCTCACCGTCCACGCTCCCTCTCCCAGCCCCCTCTCCCTCTTCCCGCCCCATCTCCCTCCTCCAGCCCCCTCTCCCTCCTCCAGCCCCTCTCACCGCCCCCGCTCACTCTCCCCGCCCCCTCTCACACTCCCCGACCCCTCTCACTCTCCCGGCCCCCTCTCACTCTCCCCGTAACCTCTCAGTCTCCCCGGCCCCTCTCACTCTCCCCGACCCCTCTCACTCTCCCGGCCCCCTCTCACTCTCCCCGCCCCCTCTCACCCTCCCCGCCCCCCACTCCCTCTCCCCGCCCCCTCTCACTCTCCCCGCCCCCA
>NW_027599761.1:0-22151 GCF_964194155.1 Cetorhinus maximus
GAGAGAGTGAGTGTGGGATCTGGAGAGGGGGAATCGAGAGAGAGAGAGAGAGTGGGATCCGGAGAGGGGAATCGAGAGAGAGAGAGTGGGATCTGGAGAGGGGGAATCAGGAGAGAGACAGAGAGAGTGGGATCTGGAGAGGGGGAATCGGGAGAGAGAGAGAGAGAGTGGTATCTGGAGAGGGGGAATCGAGAGAGAGAGAAAGAGTGTGTGTGGGATCTGGAGAGGGGGAATGGAGAGAGAGAGAGAGAGAGAGAGTGTGGGGGATCTGGAGAGACGGAATCGAGAGAGAGAGAGAGAGAGAGTGTGGGATCTGGAGAGGGGGAATCGAGAGAGAGAGAGAGTGTGTGTGGGATCTGGAGAGGGGGAATCGAGAGAGAGAGAGAGAGAGAGTGTGGGATCTGGAGAGGGGGAATCGAGAGAGAGAGAGAGAGAGTGAGTGTTGGATCTGGAGAGGGGAAATCGAGAGAGTGAGAGAGAGAGAGAGTGAGAGTGGGATCTGGAGAGGGGAAATCGAGAGAGTGAGAGAGAGAGAGAGTGAGAGTGGGATCTGGAGAGGGGGAATTGAGAGAGAGAGAGAGAGAGAGAGAGAGTGTGGGATCTGGAGAGGGGGAATCGAGAGATAAAGAGAGTGTGGGATCTGGAGAGGGGGGAATCGAGAGAGAGAGAGAGGGAGTGTGTGTGGGATCTGGAGAGGGGGAATCGAGAGAGAGAGAGTGGGATCTGGAGAGGGGGAATTGGGAGAGAGAGAGAGAGAGAGAGAGAGAATTAGTGTGGGAACTGGAGAGGGGGAATAGAGAGAGAGAGAGAGAAAGTGAGTGTTGGATCTGAAGAGGGTGAATCGAGAGAGAGAGAGAGAGAGAGAGTGAGTGTTGGATCTGAAGAGGGTGAATCGAGAGAGAGAGAGAGAGAGAGAGTGAGTGTGGGATCTGGAGAGGGGGAATAGAGAGAGAGAGAGAGTGAGGGATCTGGAAAGGGGGAATCGAGAGAGAGAGAGAGAGAGAGAGAGTGGGATCTGGAAAGGGGGAATCGAGAGAGAGAGAGAGAGTGGGATCTGGAGAGGGGGAATCGAGAGAGAGAGAGAGAGAGAGTGTGGGATCTGGAGAGGTGGAATCGAGAGAGAGAGAGAGGGAGTGTGTGTGGGATCTGGAGAGTGGGAATAGAGAGAGAGTGAGGGAGATAGAGTGGGATCTGGAGAGGGGAATCGAGAGAGAGAGAGAGAGAGAGTGAGAGTGGGATCTGGTGAGGGGGAATTGAGAGAGAGAGTGAGTGAGGGATCTGGAGAGGGGGAATCGAGAGTGAGAGAGAGAGAGTGAGTGTGGGATCTGGAGAGGGGGAATCGAGAGAGAGAGTGAGAGAGAGAATGAGAGTGGGATCCGGAGAGGGTGAATTGAGAGGGGGAGAGAGAGAGAGAGTGAGTGTGGATCTGGAGAGGGGGAATCGAGAGAATGAGAGAGAGAGAGAGTGAGAGTGGGATCTGGAGAGGCTGAATTGAGAGAGAGAGAGAGAGAGAGAGGGTGTGGGATCTGGAGAGGGGGAATCGAGAGAGAGAGAGAGAGAGAGAGTGGGATCTGGAGAGGGGGAATTGAGAGAGAGAGAGAGAGAGGGTGGGATCTGCAGAGTGGGAATCGAGAGAGAGAGAGAGAGTGTGGGATGCGGAGAGTGGGAATCGGGAGAGAGAGAGAGTGAGTGTGGGATCTGGAGAGGGGGAATCGAGAGAATGAGAGAGAGAGAGAGTGAGAGTGGGATCTGGAGAGGGGGAATTGAGAGAGAGAGAGAGAGAGAGAGTGTAGGATCTGGAGAGGGGGAATCGAGAGAGAGAGAGTGTGGGATCTGGAGAGGGGAATCGAGAGAGAGAGTGGGAGTGTGTGTGGATCTGGAGAGGGGGAATCGACAGAGAGAGAGAGACAGAGAGTGAGTGTGGGATCTTGAGAGGAGGAATAGAGAGAGAGAGTGAGAGAGTGAGTGTTGGATCTGAAGAGGGGGAATCGAGAGAGAGAGAGAGAGAGTGAGTGTGGGATCTGGAGAGGGGGAATCGAGAGAGAGAGAGAGAGAGAGTGAGTGTGGGATCTGGAGAGGGGGAATCGAGAGAGAGAGTGAGTGAGGGATCTGGAGAGGGGGAATCGAGAGAGAGAGAGAGAGAGAGTGAGTGTGGGATCTGGAGAGGGGGAATCGAGAGAGAGAGAGAGAGAAAGAGAGAGTGGGATCCAGAGAGGGGGAATCGAGAGAGAGAGAGAGAGAGAGTGTGGGATCTGGAGACGGGGAATTGGGAGAGAGAGAGAGAGAGAGAGAGAGAATTAGTGTGGGATCTGGAGAGGGGGAATCGAGAGAGAGAGAGAGTGAGTGTGGGATCTGGAGAGGGGGAATCGAGAGAGAGAGAGAGAGAGTGTGGGATCTGGAGAGGGGGAATCGAGAGAGAGAGAGAGTGAGTGAGGGATCTGGAGAGGGGGAATCGAGAGAAAGAGTGAGTGAGGGATCTGGAGAGTGGGAATCGAGAGAGAGAGAGAGAGTGAGTGTGGGATCTGGAGGGGGGGAATAGAGAGAGAGAGAGAGTGAGTGTGGGATCTGGAGAGGGGGAATCGAGAGAGAGAGTGAGTGAGGGATCTGGAGAGTGGGAATCGAGAGAGAGAGAGAGAGAGTGAGTCTGGGAACTGGAGAGGGGGAATCGAGAGAGAGCGAGAGAGTGGGATCTGGAGAGGGGGAATCGAGAGAGAGAGAGAGAGAGAGAGAGTGGGATCTGGAAAGGGGGAATCGAGAGAGAGAGTGAGTGAGGGATCTGGAGAGTGGAATCGAGAGAGAGAGAGAGAGTGGGATCTGGAGAGGGGGAATCGAGAGAGAGAGAGAGAGTGGGATCTGGAGAGGGGGAATCGAGAGAGAGAGAGAGTGTGGGATCTGGAGAGGGGGAATCGAGAGAGAGAGAGAGAGAGAGTGGGATCTGGAGAGGGGGAATCGAGAGAGAGAGCGAGAGTGTGGGATCGGGAGAGGGGGAATCGAGAGAGAGAGAGTGGGATCTGGAGAGGGGGAATCGGGAGAGAGAGAGAGAGAGTGGGATCTGCAGAGGGGGAATCGGGAGAGAGAGAGAGAGAGTGGGATCTGGAGAGGGGGAATCGAGAGAGAGAGAAAGAGAGTGTGGGGGATCTGGAGAGGGGGAATCGAGAGAGAGAGAGAGAGTGGGATCTCGAGAGGGGGAATCGAGAGAGAGAGAGAGAGAGTGAGTGTTGGATCTGAAGAGGGGGAATCGAGAGAGATAGAGAGAGAGTGAGGGAGTGAGAGTGGGATCTGGAGAGTGGGAATCGAGAGAGAGAGAGAGAGAGTGAGAGTGGGATCTGGAGAGGGGAATTGAGAGAGACAGAGAGAGTGTGGGATGCGGAGAGTGGGAATCGGGAGAGAGAGAGAGGGTGAGTGTGGGATCTGGAGAGGGGGGAATCGAGAGAGAGAGAGAGAGAGAGAGAGTGAGAGTGGGATCCGGAGAGGGGGAATTGAGAGAGAGAGAGAAAGAGAGAGTGAGTGTGGGATCTGGAGAGGGGGAATATAGAGAATGAGAGAGAGAGAGAGAGAGTGTGGGATCTGGAGAGGGGGAATCGAGAGAAAGAGAGTGTGGGATCTGGAGAGGGGAATCGAGAGAGAGAGAGGGTGTTTGTGTGGGATCTGGAGAGGGGGAATCGAAGAGAGAGAGTGGGATCTGGAGAGGGGGAATTGGGAGAGAGAGAGTTAGTGTGGGATCTGGAGAGTGGGAATCGAGAGAGAGAGAGTGAGTGTGGGATGCGGAGAGTGGGAATCGGAAGAGAGAGAGAGAGTGAGTGTGGGATCTGGAGAGAAGGAATCGAGAGAGAGAGAGAGAGTGAGTGTTGGATCTGTAGAGGGGGAATCGAGAGAGAGTGAGAGAGAGAGAGTGGGATCTGGAGAGGGGGAATCGAGAGAGAGAGGGAGAGTGCGTGTGGGATCTGGAGAGGGGGAATCGAGAGAAAGAGAGAGAGAGAGTGAGTGTGAGATCCGGAGAGGGGGAATGGAGAGAGTGAGAGTGAGTGAGGGATCTGGAGAGTGGGAATCGAGAGAGAGAGAGAGAGTGAGTGTGGGATCTGGAGACGGGGAATCGAGAGAGAGAGAGAGAGTGGGATCTGGAGAGAGGGAATCGAGAGAGAGAGAGTGTGTGAGGGATCTGGAGAGTGGGAATCGAGAGAGAGAGAGAGAGTATGGGATGCGGAGAGTGGGAATCGGGAGAGAGAGAGAGTGAGTGTGGGATCTGGAGAGGGGGAATCGAGAGAGAGAGAGAGAGTGGGATCCGGAGAGGGGGAATCGAGAGAGAGAGAGTGGGATCTGGAGAGGGGGAATCAGGAGAGAGACAGAGAGAGTGGGATCTGGAGAGGGGGAATCGGGAGAGAGAGAGAGAGAGTGGTATCTGGAGAGGGGGAATCGAGAGAGAGAGAAAGAGTGTGTGTGGGATCTGGAGAGGGGGAATGGAGAGAGAGAGAGAGAGAGAGAGTGTGGGGATCTGAAGAGACGGAATCGAGAGAGAGAGAGAGAGAGAGTGTGGGATCTGGAGAGGGGGAATCGAGAGAGAGAGAGAGTGTGTGTGGGATCTGGAGAGGGGAATCGAGAGAGAGAGAGAGAGAGAGTGTGGGATCTGGAGAGGGGGAATCGAGAGAGAGAGAGAGAGAGTGAGTGTTGGATCTGGAGAGGGGAAATCGAGAGAGTGAGAGAGAGAGAGAGTGAGAGTGGGATCTGGAGAGGGGAAATCGAGAGAGTGAGAGAGAGAGAGTGAGAGTGGGATCTGGAGAGGGGGAATTGAGAGAGAGAGAGAGAGAGAGTGTGGGATCTGGAGAGGGGGAATCGAGAGAAAAAGAGAGTGTGGGATCTGGAGAGGGGGAATCGAGAGAGAGAGAGAGAGTGAGTCTGGGAACTGGAGAGGGGGAATCGAGAGAGAGCGAGAGAGAGAGAGAGAGTGGGATCTGGAAAGGGGGAATCGAGAGAGAGAGTGAGTGAGGGATCTGGAGAGTGGGAATCGAGAGAGAGAGAGAGAGTGGGATCTGGAGAGGGGGAATCGAGAGAGAGAGAGAGAGTGGGATCTGGAGAGGGGGAATCGAGAGAGAGAGAGAGTGTGGGATCTGGAGAGGGGGAATCGAGAGAGAGAGAGAGAGTGGGATCTGGAGAGGGGGAATCGAGAGAGAGAGCGAGAGTGTGGGATCGGGAGAGGGGGAATCGAGAGAGAGAGAGTGGGATCTGGAGAGGGGGAATCGGGAGAGAGAGAGAGAGAGTGGGATCTGCAGAGGGGGAATCGGGAGAGAGAGAGAGAGAGTGGGATCTGGAGAGGGGGAATCGAGAGAGAGAGAAAGAGAGTGTGGGGGATCTGGAGAGGGGGAATCGAGAGAGAGAGAGAGAGTGGGATCTCGAGAGGGGGAATCGAGAGAGAGAGAGAGAGAGTGAGTGTTGGATCTGAAGAGGGGGAATCGAGAGAGATAGAGAGAGAGTGAGGGAGTGAGAGTGGGATCTGGAGAGTGGGAATCGAGAGAGAGAGAGAGAGAGTGAGAGTGGGATCTGGAGAGGGGGAATTGAGAGAGACAGAGAGAGTGTGGGATGCGGAGAGTGGGAATCGGGAGAGAGAGAGAGGGTGAGTGTGGGATCTGGAGAGGGGAATCGAGAGAGAGAGAGAGAGAGAGAGAGTGAGAGTGGGATCCGGAGAGGGGGAATTGAGAGAGAGAGAGAAAGAGAGAGTGAGTGTGGGATCTGGAGAGGGGGAATATAGAGAATGAGAGAGAGAGAGAGAGAGTGTGGGATCTGGAGAGGGGGAATCGAGAGAAAGAGAGTGTGGGATCTGGAGAGGGGAATCGAGAGAGAGAGAGGGTGTTTGTGTGGGATCTGGAGAGGGGGAATCGAAGAGAGAGAGTGGGATCTGGAGAGGGGGAATTGGGAGAGAGAGAGTTAGTGTGGGATCTGGAGAGTGGGAATCGAGAGAGAGAGAGTGAGTGTGGGATGCGGAGAGTGGGAATCGGAAGAGAGAGAGAGAGTGAGTGTGGGATCTGGAGAGAAGGAATCGAGAGAGAGAGAGAGAGTGAGTGTTGGATCTGTAGAGGGGGAATCGAGAGAGAGTGAGAGAGAGAGAGTGGGATCTGGAGAGGGGGAATCGAGAGAAAGAGAGAGAGAGAGTGAGTGTGAGATCCGGAGAGGGGGAATGGAGAGAGTGAGAGTGAGTGAGGGATCTGGAGAGTGGGAATCGAGAGAGAGAGAGAGAGTGAGTGTGGGATCTGGAGACGGGGAATCGAGAGAGAGAGAGAGAGTGGGATCTGGAGAGAGGGAATCGAGAGAGAGAGAGTGTGTGAGGGATCTGGAGAGTGGGAATCGAGAGAGAGAGAGAGAGTATGGGATGCGGAGAGTGGGAATCGGGAGAGAGAGAGAGTGAGTGTGGGATCTGGAGAGGGGGAATCGAGAGAGAGAGAGAGAGTGGGATCCGGAGAGGGGGAATCGAGAGAGAGAGAGTGGGATCTGGAGAGGGGGAATCAGGAGAGAGACAGAGAGAGTGGGATCTGGAGAGGGGGAATCGGGAGAGAGAGAGAGAGAGTGGTATCTGGAGAGGGGGAATCGAGAGAGAGAGAAAGAGTGTGTGTGGGATCTGGAGAGGGGGAATGGAGAGAGAGAGAGAGAGAGAGAGTGTGGGGGATCTGGAGAGACGGAATCGAGAGAGAGAGAGAGAGAGAGTGTGGGATCTGGAGAGGGGGAATCGAGAGAGAGAGAGAGTGTGTGTGGGATCTGGAGAGGGGGAATCGAGAGAGAGAGAGAGAGAGAGTGTGGGATCTGGAGAGGGGGAATCGAGAGAGAGAGAGAGAGAGTGAGTGTTGGATCTGGAGAGGGGAAATCGAGAGAGTGAGAGAGAGAGAGAGTGAGAGTGGGATCTGGAGAGGGGGAATTGAGAGAGAGAGAGAGAGAGAGTGTGGGATCTGGAGAGGGGGAATCGAGAGAGAGAGAGAGAGAGAGTGTGGGATCTGGAGAGGGGGAATCGAGAGAGAGAGAGAGAGAGTGAGTGTTGGATCTGGAGAGGGGAAATCGAGAGAAAAGAGAGTGTGGGATCTGGAGAGGGGGAATCGAGAGAGAGAGAGAGGGAGTGTGTGTGGGATCTGGAGAGGGGGAATCGAGAGAGAGAGAGTGGGATCTGGAGAGGGGGAATTGGGAGAGAGAGAGAGAGAGAGAGAGAGAATTAGTGTGGGAACTGGAGAGGGGGAATAGAGAGAGAGAGAGAGAAAGTGAGTGTTGGATCTGAAGAGGGTGAATCGAGAGAGAGAGAGAGAGAGAGAGTGAGTGTGGGATCTGGAGAGGGGGAATAGAGAGAGAGAGAGAGTGAGTGTGATATCTGGAGCGGGGTAATCGAGAGAGAGAGTGAGTGAGGGATCTGGAAAGGGGGAATCGAGAGAGAGAGAGAGAGAGAGAGAGTGGGATCTGGAAAGGGGGAATCGAGAGAGAGAGAGAGAGTGGGATCTGGAGAGGGGGAATCGAGAGAGAGAGAGAGAGTGAGTGTGGGATCTGGAGAGGTGGAATCGAGAGAGAGAGAGAGGGAGTGTGTGTGGGATCTGGAGAGTGGGAATAGAGAGAGAGTGAGGGAGATAGAGTGGGATCTGGAGAGGGGGAATCGAGAGAGAGAGAGAGAGAGAGTGAGAGTGGGATCTGGTGAGGGGGAATTGAGAGAGAGAGTGAGTGAGGGATCTGGAGAGGGGGAATCGAGAGTGAGAGAGAGAGAGTGAGTGTGGGATCTGGAGAGGGGGAATCGAGAGAGAGAGTGAGAGAGAGAATGAGAGTGGGATCCGGAGAGGGTGAATTGAGAGGGGGAGAGAGAGAGAGAGTGAGTGTGGGAACTGGAGAGGGGGAATCGAGAGAATGAGAGAGAGAGAGAGTGAGAGTGGGATCTGGAGAGGCTGAATTGAGAGAGAGAGAGAGAGAGAGAGGGTGTGGGATCTGGAGAGGGGGAATCGAGAGAGAGAGAGAGAGAGAGAGTGGGATCTGGAGAGGGGGAATTGAGAGAGAGAGAGAGAGAGGGTGGGATCTGCAGAGTGGGAATCGAGAGAGAGAGAGAGAGTGTGGGATGCGGAGAGTGGGAATCTGGAGAGAGAGAGAGTGAGTGTGGGATCTGGAGAGGGGGAATCGAGAGAATGAGAGAGAGAGAGAGTGAGAGTGGGATCTGGAGAGGGGGAATTGAGAGAGAGAGAGAGAGAGAGAGTGTAGGATCTGGAGAGGGGGAATCGAGAGAGAGAGAGTGTGGGATCTGGAGAGGGGAATCGAGAGAGAGAGTGGGAGTGTGTGTGGGATCTGGAGAGGGGGAATCGACAGAGAGAGAGTGGGATCTTGAGAGGAGGAATAGAGAGAGAGAGTGAGAGAGTGAGTGTTGGATCTGAAGAGGGGGAATCGAGAGAGAGAGAGAGAAAGAGAGAGTGAGTGTGGGATCTGGAGAGCGGGAATCGAGAGAGAGAGTGAGTGAGGGATCTGGAGAGTGGGAATCGAGAGAGAGAGAGAGAGAGTGAGTGTGGGATCTGGAGAGGGGGAATCGAGAGAGAGAGAGAGAGTGGGATCTGGAGAGGGGGAATCGAGAGAGAGAGAGAGAGTGGGATCTGGAGAGGGGCAATCGAGAGAGAGAGTGAGTGAGGGATCTGGAGAGTAGGAATCGAGAGAGAGAGAGAGAGTGTGGGATGCGGAGAGTGGGAATCGGGAGAGAGAGAGAGAGTGAGTGGGGGATCTGGAGAGGGGGAATCGAGAGAGAGAGAGAGTGTGTGTGGGATCTGGAGAGGGGGAATCGACAGAGAGAGAGAGAGAGAGAGAGTGAGTGTGGGATCTGGAGAGCGGGAATCGAGAGAGAGTGAGTGAGGGATCTGGAGAGTGGGAATCGAGAGAGAGAGAGAGAGAGTAAGTGTGGGATCTGGAGAGGGGGAATCGAGAGAGAGAGAGAGAGAGTGGGATCTGGAGAGGGGGAATCGAGAGAGAGAGTGGGATCTGGAGAGGGGCAATCGAGAGAGAGAGTGAGTGAGGGATCTGGAGAGTAGGAATTGAGAGAGAGAGAGAGAGTGTGGGATGCGGAGAGTGGGAATCGGGAGAGAGAGAGAGAGTGAGTGTGGGATCTGGAGAGGGGGAATCGAGAGAGAGAGGGAATGTGTGTGGGATCTGGAGAGGGGGAATCGAGAGAGATAGAGAGAGAGAGTGAGTGGGATCCAGAAAGGGGGAATCGAGAGAGAGTGAGAGGGAGATTGTGTGGGATCTGGAGAGGGGGAATCGAGAGAGAGAGAGAGAGAGTGAGTGTGGGATCTGGAGAGTGGGAATCGAGAGAGAGAGAGAGAGAGAGTGGGATCTGGAGAGGGGGAATAGAGAGAGAGAGTGAGTGTTGGATCTGGAGAGGGGGAATCGAGAGAGATAGAGAGAGAGAGAGTGAGTGTTGGATCTGGAGAGGGGGAATCGAGAGAGAGAGAGAGAGAGAGAGAGAGTGTGGGATCTGGAGAGGGGGAATCGAGAGAAAGAGAGAGTGTGGGATCTAGAGAGGGGGAATCGAGAGAGAGAGAGAGTGGGATCTGGAGAGGGGGAATTGGGAGAGAGAGAGAGAGAGAGAGAGAGAATTAGTGTGGGATCTGGAGAGGGGGAATAGAGAGAGAGAGAAAGTGAGTGTTGGATCTGAAGAGGGGGAATCGAGAGAGAGAGAGAGAGAGAGAGTGAGTGTGGGATCTGGAGAGGGGGAATAGAGAGAGAGAGAGAGTGAATGTGGGATCTGGAGAGCGGGAATCGAGAGAGAGAGTGAGTGAGGGATCTGGAGAGGGGGAATCGAGAGAGAGAGAGAGAGTGGGATCTGGAGAGGGGGTATCGAGAGAGAGAGAGAGAGAGAGAGTGTGGGATCCGGAGAGGGGGAATCGAGAGAGAGAGAGTGGTATCTGGAGAGGGGGAATCGGGAGAGAGAGAGAGAGAGTGGGATCTGGAGAGGGGGAATCGAGAGAGAGAGAAAGAGAGAGAGAGTGAGTGTGGGATCTGGAGAGGGGGAATAGAGAGAGAGAGTGAGTGTGGGATCTGGAGAGGGGGAATCGAGAGAGAGTGAGAGAGAGAGTGAGTGTTGGATCTGAAGAGGGGGAATCGAGAGAGAGAGAGAGTGAGTGTGGGATCTGGAGAGGGGCAATAGAGAGAGAGAGTGAGTGAGGGATCTGGAGAGGGGGAATCGAGAGAGAGAGAGAGTGGGATCTGGAGAGGGGGTATCGAGAGAGAGAGAGTGGGATCTGGAGAGGGGGAATCGGGAGAGAGAGAGAGTGGGATCTGGAGAGGGGGAATCGAGAGAGAGAGAGAGAGAGAGAGAGAGTGTGGTATCTGGAGAGGGGGAATCGAGAGAGAGAGAGAGAGTGTGTGTGGGACCTGGAGAGGGGGAATCGAGAGAGAGAGAGAGAGAGTGAGTGTGGGATCTGGAGAGTGGGAATCGAGAGAGAGAGAGAGAGAGTGGGACCTGGAGAGGGGGAATTGGGAGAGAGAGAGAGAGAAAGAGTGAGTGTGGGATCTGGAGAGGGGGAATAGAGAGAGAGAGTGAGTGTGGGATCTGGAGAGGGGGAATCGAGAGAGAGAGAGAGAGAGAGAGTGGGATCTGGAGAGGGGGAATCGAGAGAGAGAGAGAGTGAGTGTGAGTGTGTGGATCTGGAGAGGGGGAATCGAGAGAGAGAGAGAGAGTGGGATCTGGAGAGGGGAATCGAGAGAGAGAGAGAGAGTGGGATCTGGAGAGGGGGAATCGGGAGAGAGAGAGAGAGAGTGGGATCTGGAGAGGGGGAATCGGGAGAGGGAGAGAGAGAGATTGGGATCTGGAGAGGGGGAATCGAGAGAGAGAGAGAGTGGGATCTGGAGAGGGGGAATCGAGAGAGAGAGAGAGAGAGAGAGAGTGTGGGATCTGGAGAGGGGGAATCGAGAGAAAGAGAGAGAGAGAGAGTGAGAGTGGGATCTGGAGAGGGGGAATTGAAAGAGAGAGAGAGAGAGAGAGAGAGTGGGATCTGGAGAGGGGGAATCGAGAGAGAGAGAGATGGAGTGTGTGTGGGATCTGGAGAGGGGGAATCGAGAGAGAGAGAGTGGGATCTGGAGAGGGGGAATTGGGAGAGAGAGAGAGAGAGAGAGAGAGAGAGTGGGATCTGGAGAGGGGGAATCGAGAGAAAGAGAGAGAGAGAGAGTGAGAGTGAGTGTGGGATCTGGAGAGGGGGAATCGAGAGAGAGAGAGAGAGAGTGAGTGTGGGATCTGGAGAGGGGGAATCGAGAGAGAGAGAGTGGGATCTGGAGAGGGGGAATTGGGAGAGAGAGAGAGAGAGAGAGAGAGAGAGTGTGGGATCTGGAGAGGGGGAATCGAGAGAGAGTGAGAGAGAGAGTGAGTGTTGGATCTGAAGAGGGGGAATCGAGAGAGAGAGAGAGTGAGGGATCTGGAGAGTGGGAATAGAGAGAGAGAGAGAGTGAATGTGGGATCTGGAGAGCGGGAATCGAGAGAGAGAGTGAGTGAGGGATCTGGAGAGGGGGAATCGAGAGAGAGAGAGAGTGAATGTGGGATCTGGAGAGCGGGAATCGAGAGAGAGAGTGAGTGAGGGATCTGGAGAGGGGGAATCGAGAGAGAGGGAGAGAGTGGGATCTGGAGAGGGGGAATCGGGAGAGAGAGAGAGAGAGTGGGATCTGGAGAGGGGGAATCGAGAGAGAGAGAAAGACTGTGTGTGGGATGTGGAGAGGGGGAATAGAGAGAGAGAGAGTGTTAGGGATCTGGAGAGGGGGAATCGAGAGAGAGAGAGAGAGAGAGAGTGTGGGATCTGGAGAGGGGGAATAGAGAGAGACAAAGAGAGAGTGAGTGTTGCATCTGATGAGGGGGAATAGAGAGAGAGAGAGAGAGAGAGTGTGGGGGATCTGGAGAGGGGGAATCGAGAGAGAGAGAGTGTGGGATCTGGAGAGGGGGAATCGAGAGAGAGAGAGAGTGTGTGTGGGATCTGGAGAGGGGGAATCGAGAGAGAGAGAGAGAGGGATTGTGTGTGGGATCTGGAGAGGGGGAATCGAGAGAGAGAGAGAGAGAGAGTGAGTGGGATCTGGAGAGGGCGAATCGAGAGAGAGGGAGAGAGAGAGAGTGTGGGATCTGGAGAGCGGGAATCGAGAGAGAGAGTGAGTGAGGGATCTGGAGAGTGGGAATCGAGAGAGAGAGAGAGAGAGAGAGAGAGAGTGAGTTTGGGATCTGGAGAGGGGGAATCGAGAGAGAGAGAGAGAGAGTGGGAAGAGGAGAGTGGGAATCGAGAGAGAGAGAGAGTGAGTGTGGGATCTGGAGAGGGGGAATCGAGAGAGAGAGTGAGAGAGAGAGAGAGTGAGTGTGTGATCTGGAGAGGGGGAATCGAGAGAGAGAGAGTGAGAGAGAGTGAGAGTGGGATCTGGAGAGGTGGAATTGAGAGAGATAGAGAGAGAGAGAGAGTGTGGGATCTGGAGAGGGGGAATCGAGAGAGAGAGTGAGAGAGAGAGAGAGTGAGTGTGTGATCTGGAGAGGGGGAATCGAGAGAGAGAGAGTGAGAGAGAGTGAGTGTGGGATCTGGAGAGGTGGAATTGAGAGAGAGAGAGAGAGAGAGAGAGTGTGGGATCTGGAGAGGGGGAATCGAGAGAGAGAGTGAGAGAGAGAGAGAGTGAGTGTGTGATCTGGAGAGGGGGAATCGAGAGAGAGAGAGTGAGAGAGAGTGAGAATGGGATCCGGAGAGGGGGAATTGAGAGCGAGAGAGAGAGTGTGGGATCTGGAGAGGGGGAATCGAGAGAGAGAGAGTGTGGGATCCGGAGAGGGGGAATTGAGAGCGAGAGAGAGAGTGTGGGATCCAGAGAGGGGGAATCGAGAGAGAGAGAGAGAGAGAGTGAGTGTGGGATCTGGAGAGGGGGAATAGAGAGAGAGAGAGAGTGAGGGATCTGGAGAGTGGGAATCGAGAGAGAGAGTGAGTGAGGGATCTGGAGAGGGGGAATCGAGAGAGAGAGAGAGAGAGAGTGAGTGTGGGATCTGGAGAGGGGGAATAGAGAGAGAGAGAGAGTGAGGGATCTGGAGAGTGGGAATCGAGAGAGAGAGTGAGTGAGGGATCTGGAGAGTGGGAATCGAGAGAGAGAGTGAGTGAGGGATCTGGAGAGGGGGAATCGAGAGAGAGAGAGAGAGAGAGAGAGAGTGAATGTTGGATCTGAAGAGGGGGAATCGAGAGAGAGAGAGAGAGAGAGAGGAGTGTGGGATCAGGAGAGGGGGAATCGAGTGAGAGAGAGAGAGAGAGAGTGAATGTTGGATCTGAAGAGGGGGGAATCGAGAGAGAGAGAGAGACAGAGAGAGTGGGACCTGGAGAGGGGGAATCGAGAGAGAGGGAGAGAGAGAGAGAGTGGGATCTGGAGAGGTGGAATCGAGAGAGAGAGAGAGAGAGTGAGTGTGGGATCTGGAGAGGGGGAATAGAGAGAGAGAGAGAGTGAGTGTGGGATCTGGAGAGCGGGAATCGAGAGAGAGAGTGAGTGAGGAATCTGGAGAGTGGGAATCGAGAGAGAGAGAGAGAGTGTGGGATCTGGAGAGCGGGAATCGAGAGAGAGAGTGAGTGAGGGAACTGGAGAGTGGGAATCGAGATAGAGAGAGAGAGAGAGTGAGTGTGGGATCTGGAGAGGGTGAATCGAGAGAGAGAGAGAGAGAGAGAGTGGGATCTGGAGAAAGGGAATCGTGAGAGAGAGTGAGAGAGAGAGTGAGAGTGGGATCCGGAGAGGGGGAATTGAGAGAGGGAGAGAGAGAGAGAGTGAGCGTGGGGATCTGGAGAGGGGAATCGAGAGAGAGAGAGAGAGAGAGTGAGAGTGGGATCTGGAGAGGGGGAATTGAGAGAGAGAGAGAGAGAGAGAGAGTGTGAGAGTGGGATCCGGAGAGGGGGAATTGAGAGAGAGAGAGAGGGCGTGTGTGTGGGATCTGGAGAGGGGGAATCGTGAGAGAGAGAGTGGGATCTGGAGAGGGGGAATTGGGAGAGAGAGAGAGAGAGAGAGATAGTTAGTGTGGGATCTGGAGAGGGGGAATAAAGAGAGATTGAGTGTTGGATCTGAAGAGGGGGAATCGAGAGAGAGAGAGAGAGAGAGAGAGAGAGTGGGATCTGGAGAGGGGGAATCGAGAGAGAGAGAGAGAGAGAGAGTGAGTGTGGGATCTGGAGAGGGGGAATCGAGAGAGAGAGAGCGAGAGTGGGATCTGGAGAGGGGGAATCGAGAGAGAGAGAGAGAGAGAGAGAGAGTGGGATCTGGAGAGGGGGAATCGAGAGAGAGAGAGAGTGTGAATAGGAGAGTGGGAATCGAGAGAGAGAGAGAGAGAGTGTGGGATGCGGAGAGTGGGAATCGGGAGACAGAGAGAGAGTGAGTGTGGGATCTGGAGAGGGGGAATCGAGAGAGAGATTGAGAGAGAGAGTGAGTGTGGGATCCGTAGAGGTGGAATTGAGAGAGAGAGATGGAGAGAGAGAGAGTGAGTGTGGGATCTGGAGAGGGGGAATCGAGAGAGAGAGAGAGAGAGAGAGAGTGAGAGAGAGTGAGAGTGGGATCTGGAGAGGGGGAATCGAGAGAGAGAGAGAGAGAGAGTGAGTGTGGGATCTGGAGAGGGGGAATAGAGAGAGAGAGAGAGTGAGGGATCTGTAGAGTGGGAATCGAGAGAGAGAGTGAGTGAGGGATCTGGAGAGTGGGAATCGAGAGAGAGAGAGAGTGAGTGTGGGATCTGGAGAGGGGGAATAGAGAGAGAGAGTGAGAGAGAGAGTGAATGTTGGATCTGAAGAGGGGGAATAGAGAGAGAGAGAGAGTGAGGGATCTGGAGAGTAGGAATCGAGAGAGAGAGAGAGTGAGTGTGTGATCTGGAGAGGGGGAATCGAGAGAGAGAGAGTGAGAGAGAGTTAGAGTGGGATCTGGAGAGGGGGAATTGAGAGAGAGAGAGAGAGAGTGTGAGAGTGGGATCCGGAGAGGGGGAATCGAGAGAGAGAGAGAGAGAGTGAGTGTGGGATCTGGAGAGGGGGAATAGAGAGAGAGAGAGAGAGAGTGAGTGTTGGATCTGAAGAGGGGGAATCGAGAGAGAGAGAGAGAGAGAGAGTGGGATCTGGAGAGGGGGAATCGAGAGAGAGAGAGAGAGAGAGTGAGTGTGGGTTCTGGAGAGGGGGAATAGAGAGAGAGAGAGAGTGAGGGATCTGTAGAGTGGGAATCGAGAGAGAGAGTGAGTGAGGGATCTGGAGAGTGGGAATCGAGAGAGAGAGAGAGTGAGTGTGGGATCTGGAGAGTGGGAATCGAGAGAGAGAGTGAGTGAGGGATCTGGAGAGTGGGAATCGAGAGAGAGAGAGAGTGAATGTTGGATCTGAAGAGGGGGAATAGAGAGAGAGAGAGAGAGAGAGTGTGGGATCTGGAGAGGGGGAATCGAGTGAGAGAGAGAGAGAGAGAGAGTGAATGTTGGATCTGAAGAGGGGGAATAGAGAGAGAGAGAGAGAGAGAGTGTGGGATCTGGAGAGGGGGAATCGAGAGAGAGAGAGAGAGAGAGAGAGTGGGATCTGGAGAGGGGGAATCGAGAGAGAGGGAGAGAGAGAGAGTGGGATCTGGAGAGGGTGAATCGAGAGAGAGAGAGAGAGAGAGTGAGTGTGGGATCTGGAGAGGGGGAATCGAGAGAGAGAGAGAGTGAGTGTGGGATCTGGAGAGGGGGAATAGAGAGAGAGAGAGAGTGAGTGTGGGATCTGGAGAGGGGGAATAGAGAGAGAGAGAGAGAGAGAGTGGGATCTGGAGAGGGGGAATGGAGAGAGAGAGAGAGAGTGTGAATAGGAGAGTGGGAATCGAGAGAGAGAGAGAGAGACAGAGTGAGTGTGGGATCTGGAGAGGGGGAATAGAGAGAGAGAGAGAGTGTGTGTGGGATCTGGAGAGGGGGAATAGAGAGAGAGAGAGAGTGAGGGATCTGTAGAGTGGGAATCGAGAGAGAGAGTGAGTGAGGGATCTGGAGAGTGGGAATCGAGAGAGAGAGAGAGAGAGAGAGAGTGCGGGATCTGGAGAGGGGGAATCGAGTGAGAGAGAGAGAGAGAGAGTGAATGTTGGATCTGAAGAGGGGGAATCGAGAGAGAGAGAGAGAGAGAGAGAGAGTGGGATCTGGAGAGGGGGAATCGAGAGAGAGGGAGAGAGAGAGAGTGGGATCTGGAGAGGGGGAATCGAGAGAGAGAGAGAGAGTGAGTGTGGGATCTGGAGAGGGGGAATAGAGAGAGAGAGAGAGAGAGTGAGTGTTGGATCTGAAGAGGGGGAATCGAGAGAGAGAGTGAGTGTGGGATCTGGAGAGTGGGAATCGAGAGAGAGAGAGGGAGTGTGGGATTTGGGGAGGGGGAATCGAGAGAGAGAGAGAGAGAGTGGGATCTGGAGAGGGTGAATCGAGAGAGAGGGAGAGAGAGAGAGTGGGATCTGGAGAGGGGGAATCGAGAGAGAGAGAGAGAGAGAGTGAATGTGGGATCTGGAGAGGGGGAGTCGAGAGAGAGAGAGAGAGAGTGAGTGTGGGATCTGGAGAGGGGGAATAGAG
The DNA here is from genome assembly GCF_964194155.1 of Cetorhinus maximus. Lineage (NCBI taxonomy): Eukaryota > Metazoa > Chordata > Chondrichthyes > Lamniformes > Cetorhinidae > Cetorhinus > Cetorhinus maximus. Next base: position 16,505 of record NW_027599761.1, read on the forward strand.
AGAGAGAGAGAGAGAGTGAGTGTTGGATCTGAAGAGGGGGAATCGAGAGAGAGAGTGAGTGAGGGATCTGGAGAGTGGGAATCGAGAGAGAGAGAGGGAGTGTGGGATTTGGAGAGGGGGAATCGAGAGAGAGAGAGAGAGTGGGATCTGGAGAGGGTGAATCGAGAGAGAGGGAGAGAGAGAGAGTGGGATCTGGAGAGGGGGAATCGAGAGAGAGAGAGAGAGAGAGTGAGTGTGGGATCTGGAGAGGGGGAATAGAGAGAGAGAGAGAGTGAGGGATCTGGAGAGTGGGAATCGAGAGAGAGAGAGAGAGAGTGTGGGATCTGGAGAGGGGGAATCGAGTGAGAGAGAAGGAGAGAGAGTGAATGTTGGATCTGAAGAGGGGGAATCGAGAGAGAGAGAGAGTGAATGTTTGATCTGAAGAGGGGGAATCGAGAGAGAGAGAGAGAGAGAGAGTGGGATCTGGAGAGGGGGAATCGAGAGAGAGAGAGAGAGAGAGTGGGATCTGGAGAGGGGGAATCGAGAGAGAGGGAGAGAGAGAGAGTGGGATCTGGAGAGGGGGAATCGAGAGAGAGAGAGAGAGAGTGTGGGATCTGGAGAGCGGGAATCGAGAGAGAGAGTGAGTGTGGGATCTGGAGAGGGGGAATCGAGAGAGAGAGAGAGAGAGAGAGAGTGGGATCTGGAGAGGGGGAATCGAGAGAGAGAGAGAGAGAGAGTGAGAGAGAGTGGGATCTGGAGAGGGGGAATCGAGAGAGAGAGAGAGTGTGAATAGGAGAGTGGGAATCGAGAGAGAGAGAGAGAGTGTGGGATGCGGAGAGTGGGAATCGGGAGACAGAGAGAGAGTGAGTGTGGGATCTGGAGAGGGGGAATCGAGAGAGAGATTGAGAGAGAGAGTGAGTGTGGGATCCGGAGAGGTGGAATTGAGAGAGAGAGAGAGAGAGTGAGTGTGGGATCTGGAGAGGGGGAATCGAGAGAGAGAGAGAGAGAGAGAGAGAGTGAGAGAGAGTGAGAGTGGGATCTGGAGAGGGGGAATTGAGAGAGAGGGAGAGAGGGAGAGAGAGAGAGAGAGAGTGTGAGAGTGGGATCCGGAGAGGGGGAATTGAGAGAGAGAGAGAGAGAAAGTGTGGGATCTGGAGAGGGGGAATCGAGAGAGAGAGTGAGTGAGGGATCTGGAGAGTGGGAATCGAGAGAGAGAGAGAGAGAGTGAGTCTGGGAACTGGAGAGGGGGAATCGAGAGAGAGCGAGAGAGTGGGATCTGGAGAGGGGGAATCGAGAGAGAGAGAGAGAGAGAGAGAGAGTGGGATCTGGAAAGGGGGAATCGAGAGAGAGAGTGAGTGAGGGATCTGGAGAGTGGGAATCGAGAGAGAGAGAGAGAGTGGGATCTGGAGAGGGGGAATCGAGAGAGAGAGAGAGAGTGGGATCTGGAGAGGGGGAATCGAGAGAGAGAGAGAGTGTGGGATCTGGAGAGGGGGAATCGAGAGAGAGAGAGAGAGTGGGATCTGGAGAGGGGGAATCGAGAGAGAGAGCGAGAGTGTGGGATCGGGAGAGGGGGAATCGAGAGAGAGAGAGTGGGATCTGGAGAGGGGGAATCGGGAGAGAGAGAGAGAGAGTGGGATCTGCAGAGGGGGAATCGGGAGAGAGAGAGAGAGAGTGGGATCTGGAGAGGGGGAATCGAGAGAGAGAGAAAGAGAGTGTGGGGGATCTGGAGAGGGGGAATCGAGAGAGAGAGAGAGAGTGGGATCTCGAGAGGGGGAATCGAGAGAGAGAGAGAGAGAGTGAGTGTTGGATCTGAAGAGGGGGAATCGAGAGAGATAGAGAGAGAGTGAGGGAGTGAGAGTGGGATCTGGAGAGTGGGAATCGAGAGAGAGAGAGAGAGAGTGAGAGTGGGATCTGGAGAGGGGGAATTGAGAGAGACAGAGAGAGTGTGGGATGCGGAGAGTGGGAATCGGGAGAGAGAGAGAGGGTGAGTGTGGGATCTGGAGAGGGGGAATCGAGAGAGAGAGAGAGAGAGAGAGAGTGAGAGTGGGATCCGGAGAGGGGGAATTGAGAGAGAGAGAGAAAGAGAGAGTGAGTGTGGGATCTGGAGAGGGGGAATATAGAGAATGAGAGAGAGAGAGAGAGAGTGTGGGATCTGGAGAGGGGGAATCGAGAGAAAGAGAGTGTGGGATCTGGAGAGGGGAATCGAGAGAGAGAGAGGGTGTTTGTGTGGGATCTGGAGAGGGGGAATCGAAGAGAGAGAGTGGGATCTGGAGAGGGGGAATTGGGAGAGAGAGAGTTAGTGTGGGATCTGGAGAGTGGGAATCGAGAGAGAGAGAGTGAGTGTGGGATGCGGAGAGTGGGAATCGGAAGAGAGAGAGAGAGTGAGTGTGGGATCTGGAGAGAAGGAATCGAGAGAGAGAGAGAGAGTGAGTGTTGGATCTGTAGAGGGGGAATCGAGAGAGAGTGAGAGAGAGAGAGTGGGATCTGGAGAGGGGGAATCGAGAGAGAGAGGGAGAGTGCGTGTGGGATCTGGAGAGGGGGAATCGAGAGAAAGAGAGAGAGAGAGTGAGTGTGAGATCCGGAGAGGGGGAATGGAGAGAGTGAGAGTGAGTGAGGGATCTGGAGAGTGGGAATCGAGAGAGAGAGAGAGAGTGAGTGTGGGATCTGGAGACGGGGAATCGAGAGAGAGAGAGAGAGTGGGATCTGGAGAGAGGGAATCGAGAGAGAGAGAGTGTGTGAGGGATCTGGAGAGTGGGAATCGAGAGAGAGAGAGAGAGTATGGGATGCGGAGAGTGGGAATCGGGAGAGAGAGAGAGTGAGTGTGGGATCTGGAGAGGGGGAATCGAGAGAGAGAGAGAGAGTGGGATCCGGAGAGGGGGAATCGAGAGAGAGAGAGTGGGATCTGGAGAGGGGGAATCGGGAGAGAGACAGAGAGAGTGGGATCTGGAGAGGGGGAATCGGGAGAGAGATAGAGAGAGAGAGTGAGTGTGGGATCTGGAGAGGGGGAATCGGGAGAGAGAGAGAGAGAGTGGTATCTGGAGAGGGGGAATCGAGAGAGAGAGAAAGAGTGTGTGTGGGATCTGGAGAGGGGGAATGGAGAGAGAGAGAGAGAGAGAGAGAGTGTGGGGGATCTGGAGAGACGGAATCGAGAGAGAGAGAGAGAGAGAGTGTGGGATCTGGAGAGGGGGAATCGAGAGAGAGAGAGAGTGTGTGTGGGATCTGGAAAGGGGGAATCGAGAGAGATAGAGAGAGAGAGTGAGTGTGTGATCTGGAGAGGGGAAATCGAGAGAGAGAGAGAGAGAGAGTGTGGGATCTGGAGAGGGGGAATCGAGAGAGAGAGAGAGAGAGTGAGTGTTGGATCTGGAGAGGGGAAATCGAGAGAGTGAGAGAGAGAGAGAGTGAGAGTGGGATCTGGAGAGGGGGAATTGAGAGAGAGAGAGAGAGAGAGAGAGTGTGGGATCTGGAGAGGGGGAATCGAGAGAAAAAGAGAGTGTGGGATCTGGAGAGGGGGAATCGAGAGAGAGAGAGAGAGAGAGTGTGGGATCTGGAGAGGTGGAATCGAGAGAGAGAGAGAGGGAGTGTGTGTGGGATCTGGAGAGTGGGAATAGAGAGAGAGTGAGGGAGATAGAGTGGGATCTGGAGAGGGGGAATCGAGAGAGAGAGAGAGAGAGAGTGAGAGTGGGATCTGGTGAGGGGGAATTGAGAGAGAGAGTGAGTGAGGGATCTGGAGAGGGGGAATCGAGAGTGAGAGAGAGAGAGTGAGTGTGGGATCTGGAGAGGGGGAATCGAGAGAGAGAGTGAGAGAGAGAATGAGAGTGGGATCCGGAGAGGGTGAATTGAGAGGGGGAGAGAGAGAGAGAGTGAGTGTGGGATCTGGAGAGGGGGAATCGAGAGAATGAGAGAGAGAGAGAGTGAGAGTGGGATCTGGAGAGGCTGAATTGAGAGAGAGAGAGAGAGAGAGAGGGTGTGGGATCTGGAGAGGGGGAATCGAGAGAGAGAGAGAGAGAGAGAGTGGGATCTGGAGAGGGGGAATTGAGAGAGAGAGAGAGAGAGGGTGGGATCTGCAGAGTGGGAATCGAGAGAGAGAGAGAGAGTGTGGGATGAGGAGAGTGGGAATCGGGAGAGAGAGAGAGTGAGTGTGGGATCTGGAGAGGGGGAATCGAGAGAATGAGAGAGAGAGAGAGTGAGAGTGGGATCTGGAGAGGGGGAATTGAGAGAGAGAGAGAGAGAGAGAGTGTAGGATCTGGAGAGGGGGAATCGAGAGAGAGAGAGTGTGGGATCTGGAGAGGGGAATCGAGAGAGAGAGTGGGAGTGTGTGTGGGATCTGGAGAGGGGGAATCGACAGAGAGAGAGTGGGATCTTGAGAGGAGGAATAGAGAGAGAGAGTGAGAGAGTGAGTGTTGGATCTGAAGAGGGGGAATCGAGAGAGAGAGAGAGAAAGAGAGAGTGAGTGTGGGATCTGGAGAGCGGGAATCGAGAGAGAGAGTGAGTGAGGGATCTGGAGAGTGGGAATCGAGAGAGAGAGAGAGAGAGTGAGTGTGGGATCTGGAGAGGGGGAATCGAGAGAGAGAGAGAGAGTGGGATCTGGAGAGGGGGAATCGAGAGAGAGAGAGAGAGTGGGATCTGGAGAGGGGCAATCGAGAGAGAGAGTGAGTGAGGGATCTGGAGAGTAGGAATCGAGAGAGAGAGAGAGAGTGTGGGATGCGGAGAGTGGGAATCGGGAGAGAGAGAGAGAGTGAGTGTGGGATCTGGAGAGGGGGAATCGAGAGAGAGAGAGAGTGTGTGTGGGATCTGGAGAGGGGGAATCGACAGAGAGAGAGAGAGAGAGAGAGTGAGTGTGGATCTGGAGAGCGGGAATCGAGAGAGAGTGAGTGAGGGATCTGGAGAGTGGGAATCGAGAGAGAGAGAGAGAGAGTAAGTGTGGGATCTGGAGAGGGGGAATCGAGAGAGAGAGAGAGAGAGTGGGATCTGGAGAGGGGGAATCGAGAGAGAGAGAGAGAGAGAGTGGGATCTGGAGAGGGGCAATCGAGAGAGAGAGTGGGATCTGGAGAGGGGCAATCGAGAGAGAGAGTGAGTGAGGGATCTGGAGAGTAGGAATTGAGAGAGAGAGAGAGAGTGTGGGATGCGGAGAGTGGGAATCGGGAGAGAGAGAGAGAGTGAGTGTGGGATCTGGAGAGGGGGAATCGAGAGAGAGAGGGAATGTGTGTGGGATCTGGAGAGGGGGAATCGAGAGAGATAGAGAGAGAGAGTGAGTGGGATCCAGAAAGGGGGAATCGAGAGAGAGTGAGAGGGAGATTGTGTGGGATCTGGAGAGGGGGAATCGAGAGAGAGAGAGAGAGAGTGAGTGTGGGATCTGGAGAGTGGGAATCGAGAGAGAGAGAGAGAGAGAGTGGGATCTGGAGAGTGGGAATCGAGAGAGATAGAGAGAGAGAGAGTGAGTGTTGGATCTGGAGAGGGGGAATCGAGAGAGATAGAGAGAGAGAGAGTGAGTGTTGGATCTGGAGAGGGGGAATCGAGAGAGAGAGAGAGAGAGAGTGAGAGTGGGATCTGGAGAGGGGGAATTGAGAGAGAGAGAGAGAGAGAGAGAGTGTGGGATCTGGAGAGGGGGAATCGAGAGAAAGAGAGAGTGTGGGATCCAGAGAGGGGGAATCGAGAGAGTGAGTGTGGG
>NW_027599762.1:0-22117 GCF_964194155.1 Cetorhinus maximus
GGTCAGTACTGAGGGAGTGCTGCACTGTCAGAGGGTCAGTACTGAGGGAGTGCTGCACTGTCGGAGGGTCAGTCCTGAGGGAGTGCTGCACTGTCGGAGGGTCAGTACTGAGGGAGTGCTGCACTGTCGGAGGGTCAGTCCTGAGGGAGCGCTGCACTGTCGGAGGGACAGTACTGAGAGAGTGCTGCACTGTCAGAGGGTCAGTACTGAGGGAGTGCTGCACTGTCGGAGGGACAGTACTGAGGCAATGCCGCACTGTCGGTGGGTCAGTACTGAGGGAGTGCCACACTGCCGGAGGGTCAGTGCTGAGGGAGTGCTGCACTGTCGGAGGGTCAGTACTGAGGGAGTGCTGCACTGTCGGAGGGACAGTACTGAGGCAATGCCGCACTGTCGGTGGGTCAGTACTGAGGGAGTGCCACACTGCCGGAGGGTCAGTGCTGAGGGAGTGCTGCACTGTCGGAGGGTCAGTACTGAGGGAGTGCTGCACTGTCGGAGGGTCAGTAGTGAGGGAATGCTGCACTGTCGGAGGGTCAGTACTGAGGGATCGACGCACTGTCGGAGGGTCTGTAATGAGGGAGTGCCGCACTGTCGGAGGGTCAGTACTGAGGGATCGAAGCACTGTCTGAGGGTCAGTACTGAGGGAGTGCAGCACTGTCAGAGGGACAGTACTGAGGGAGCGCTGCACTGTCGGTGGGTCAGTACTGAGGGAGTGCCGCACAATCAGAGGGTCAGTACTGAGGGAGCGCTGCACAGTCGGAGTGTCAGTACTGAGGGAGTGCTGCACTGTCGGAGGGTCAGTCCTGAGGGAGCGCTGCACTGTCGGAGGGACAGTACTGAGAGAGTGCTGCACTGTCAGAAGGTCAGTACTGAGGGAGTGCTGCACTGTCGGAGGGACAGTACTGAGGCAATGCCGCACTGTCGGAGGGTCAGTACTGAGGGAGTGCCGCACTGTCGGAGGGTCAGTGCTGAGGGAGTGCTGCACTGTCGGAGGGTCAGTGCTGAGGGAGTGCTGCACTGTCGGAGGGTCAGTACTGAGGGAGTGCTGCACTGTTGGAGGGTCTACTGAGGGAGTGCTGCACTGTCAGAGGGTCAGTACTGAGGGAGCGCAGCACTGTTGGAGGGTCAGTACTGAGGGAGTGCCGCACTGTCGGAAGGTCAGTACTGAGGGAGTGCTGTACTGTTAGAGGGTCAGTAGTAAGGGAGCGCTGCACTGTCAGAGGGTCAGTAGTGAGGGAGTGCTGCACTGTCGGAGGATCAGTACTGAGGGATCGACGCACTGTAGGAGGGTCAGTACTGAGGGAGTGCCGCAATGTTGGAGGGTCAGTACTGAGGGAGTGCTGCACTGTCGGAGGGTCAGTACTGAGGGAGTGCTGCACAGTCGGACCGTCAGTACTGAGGAAGCGCTGCACTGTCGGAGGGTCAGTACTGAGGGAGGGCTGCACTGTCGGAGGGTCAGTACTGAGGGAGCGCAGCACTGTCTGAGGGTCTGTACTGAGGGATCGACGCACTGTCGGAGGGTCAATACTGAGGGAGTGCCACATTGTCGGAGGGTCAGTAGTGAGGGAGTGCTGCACTGTCGGAGGGTCAGTACTGAGGGAGTGCTGCACTGTCGGAGGGCCACTACTGAGGGAGTGCTGCACTGTGGGAGGGTCAGTACTGAGGGAGTGCTGCACTGTCGGAGGGTCAGTACTGAGGGAGTGCTGCACTGTCGGAGGGTCAGTACTGAGGGATCGACGCACTGTCGGAGGGTCAGTACTGAGGGATCGACGCACTGCCGGAGGGTCAGTACTGAGGGATCGACGCACTGTCGGAGGGTCAGTACTGAGCGAGTGCCGCACTGTCGGAGGTTCAGTCCTGAGGGAGCGCCGCACTGTAAGAGGGTCAGTACTGAGGGAGCGCTGCACCGTCAGAGTGTCAGTACTTAGGGAGTGCTGCACTGTCGGAGGGTCAGTCCTGAGGGAGCGCTGCACTGTCGGAGGGACAGTACTGAGAGAGTGCTGCACTGTCAGAAGGTCAGTACTGAGGGAGCGCTGCACTGTCGGAGGGACAGTACTGAGGCAATGCCGCACTGTCGGAGGGTCATTACTGAGGGAGTGCCGCACTGTCGGAGGGTCAGTGCTGAGGGAGTGCTGCACTGTCGGAGAGCCAGTACTGAGGGAGTGCTGCACTGTCGGAGGGTCTACTGAGGGAGTGCTGCACTGTCAGAGGGTCAGTACTGAGGGAGCGCAGCACTGTCGGAGGGTCAGTACTGAGGGAGTGCCGCACTGTCGGAGGGTCAGTACTGAGGGAGTGCTTTACTGTCAGAGGGTCAGTAGTGAGGGACTGCTGCACTGTCGGAGGGTCAGTACTGAGGGATCGACGCACTGTCGGAGGGTCAGTACTGAGGGAGTGCCGCACTGTCGGAGGGTCAGTACTGAGGGAGTGCTGCACTGTCGGAGGATCAGTACTGAGGGAGTGCCGCACTGTCGGAGGGTCAGTAGTGAGGGAGTGCTGCACTGTCGGAGGGTCAGTACTGAGGGATCGACGCACTGTCGGAGGGTCAGTACTGAGGTAGTGCCGCACTGTCGGAGGTTCAGTACCGAGGGAGCGCCGCACTGTTGGAGGGTCAGTACTGAGGGAGCGCTGCACTGTCAGAGGGTCTGTACTGAGGGAGCACTGCACCGTCGGAGTGTCAGTACTGAGGGAGTGCTGCACTGTCGGAGGGTCAGTCCTGAGGGAGCGCTGCACTGTCGGAGGGTCAGTCCTGAGGGAGCGCTGCACTGACAGAGGGACAGTACTGAGAGAGTGCTGCACTGTCAGAGAGTCAGTACTGAGGGAGTGCCGCAATGTTGGAGGGTCAGTACTGAGGGAGTGCTGCACTGTCGGAGGGTCAGTACTGAGGGAGTGCTGCACAGTCGGACCGTCAGTATTGAGGGAGCGCTGCACTGTCGGAGGGTCAGTCCTGAGGGAGCGCTGCACTGTCGGGGGGTCAGTCCTGAGGGAGCGCTGCACTGACAGAGGGACAGTACTGAGAGAGTGCTGCACTGTCAGAGGGTCAGTACTGAGGGAGCGCCGCAATGTTGGAGGGTCAGTACTGAGGGAGTGCTGCACTGTCGGAGGGTCAGTACTGAGGGAGCGCTGCACAGTCGGACCGTCAGTACTGAGGGAGCGCTGCACTGTCGGAGGGTCAGTACTGAGGGAGTGCTGCACTGTCGGAGGGTCAGTAGTGAGGGAATGCTGCACTGTCGGAGGGTCAGTACTGAGGGATCGACGCAGTGTCGGAGGGTCTGTAATGAGGGAGTGCCGCACTGTCGGAGGGTCAGTACTGAGGGATCGAAGCACTGTCTGAGGGTCAGTACTGAGGGAGTGCAGCACTGTCAGAGGGTCAGTACTGAGGGAGCGCTGCACTGTCGGTGCGTCAGTACTGAGGGAGTGCCGCACAGTCAGAGGGTCAGTACTGAGGGAGTGCTGCACTGTCGGAGGGACAGTACTGTGGGAGTGCTGCACTGTCGGAGGTTCAGTACTGAGGGAGCGCCGCACTGTTGGAGGGTCAGTACTGAGGGAGTGCTGCACTGTCGGAGGGTCAGTACTGAGGGAGTGCTGCACTGTCGGAGGGTCAGTACTGAGGGAGTGCTGCACTGTCGGAGGGTCAGTACTGAGGGAGTGCTGCACTGTCGGAGGGTCAGTAGTGAGGGAATGCTGCACTGTCGGAGGGTCAGTACTGAGAGATCGACGCACTGTCGGAGGGTCAGTAATGAGGAGTGCCGCACTGTCGGAGGGTCAGTACTGAGGGATCGACGCACTGTCTGAGGGTCAATACTGAGGGAGTGCCGCATTGTCGGAGGGTCAGTAGTGAGGGAGTGCTGCACTGTCGGAGAGTCAGTACTGAGGGAGTGCCGCACTGTCGGAGGGTCAGTACTGAGGGAGTGCCGCACTGTTGGAGGGTCAGTAGTGAGGGAGTGCTGCACTGTCGGAGGGTCAGTACTGAGGGATCCACGCACTGTCGAAGGGTCAGTACTGAGGGAGTGCCGCACTGTCGGAGGGTCAGTACAAAGGGAGTGCCGCACTGTCGGAGGGACAGTACTGTGGGAGTGCTGCACTGTCGGAGGGTCACTACTGAGGGAGTGCTGCACTGTGGGAGGGTCAGTACTGAGGGAGTGCTGCACTGTCGGAGGGTCAGTACTGAGGGAGTGCTGCACTGTCGGAGGGTCAGTACTGAGGGATCGACGCACTGTCGGAGGGTCAGTACTGAGGGATCGACGCACTGTCGGAGGGTCAGTACTGAGGGATCGACGCACTGTCGGAGGGTCAGTACTGAGCGAGTGCCGCACTGTCGGAGGTTCAGTACTGAGGGAGCGCCGCACTGTAAGAGGGTCAGTACTGAGGGAGCGCTGCACCGTCAGAGTGTCAGTACTTAGGGAGTGCTGCACTGTCGGAGGGTCAGTCCTGAGGGAGCGCTGCACTGTCGGAGGGACAGTACTGAGAGAGTGCTGCACTGTCAGAATGTCAGTACTGAGGGAGTGCTGCACTGTCGGAGGGTCAGTACTGAGGGAGTGCCGCACTGTCGGAGGGTCAGTAGTGAGGGAGTGCTGCACTGTCGGAGGGTCAGTACTGAGGGATCGACGCACTGTCGGAGGGTCAGTACTGAGGGAGTGCCGCACTGTCGGAGGTTCAGTACCGAGGGAGCGCCGCACTGTTGGAGGGTCAGTACTGAGGGAGTGCTGCACTGTCAGAGGGTCTGTACTGAGGGAGCACTGCACCGTCGGAGTGTCAGTACTGAGGGAGTGCTGCACTGTCGGAGGGTCAGTCCTGAGGGAGCGCTGCACTGTCGGAGGGTCAGTCCTGAGGGAGCGCTGCACTGACAGAGGGACAGTACTGAGAGAGTGCTGCACTGTCAGAGAGTCAGTACTGAGGGAGTGCCGCAATGTTGGAGGGTCAGTACTGAGGGAGTGCTGCACTGTCGGAGGGTCAGTACTGAGGGAGTGCTGCACAGTCGGACCGTCAGTATTGAGGGAGCGCTGCACTGTCGGAGGGTCAGTCCTGAGGGAGCGCTGCACTGTCGGAGGGTCAGTCCTGAGGGAGCGCTGCACTGACAGAGGGACAGTACTGAGAGAGTGCTGCACTGTCAGAGGGTCAGTACTGAGGGAGCGCCGCAATGTTGGAGGGTCAGTACTGAGGGAGTGCTGCACTGTCGGAGGGTCAGTACTGAGGGAGCGCTGCACAGTCGGACCGTCAGTACTGAGGGAGCGCTGCACTGTCGGAGGGTCAGTACTGAGGGAGCGCAGCACTGTCTGAGGGTCTGTACTGAGGGATCGACGCACTGTCGGAGGGTCAATACTGAGGGAGTGCCACATTGTTGGAGGGTCAGTAGTGAGGGAGTGCTGCACTGTCGGAGGGTCAGTATTGAGGGAGTGCCGCACTGTTGGAGGGTCAGTAGTGAGGGAGTGCTGCACTGTCGGAGGGTCAGTACTGAGGGATCCATGCACTGTTGAAGGGTCAGTACTGAGGGAGTGCCGCACTGTCGGAGGGTCAGTACTAAGGGAGTGCTGCACTGTCGGAGGGTCAGTACTGAGGGAGTGCCGCACTGTCGGAGGGTCAGTACTGAGGGAGTGCCGCACTGTTGGAGGGTCCGTAGTGAGGGAGTGCTGCACTGTCGGAGGGTCAGTACTGAGGGATCCACGCACTGTCGAAGGCTCAGTACTGAGGGAGTGCCGCACTGTCGGAGGGTCAGTACTAAGGGCGTGCCGGACTGTCGGAGGGACAGTACTGTGAGAGTGCTGCACTGTCGGAGGGTCACTACTGAGGGAGTGCTGCACTGTGGGAGGGTCAGTACTGAGGGAGTGCTGCACTGTCGGAGGGTCAGTACTGATGGAGTGCTGCACTGTCGGAGGGTCAGTACTGAGGGATCGACGCACTGTCGGAGGGTCAGTACTGAGGGATCGACGCACTGTCGGAGGGTCAGTACTGAGGGATCGACGCACTGTCGGAGGGTCAGTACTGAGCGAGTGCCGCACTGTCGGAGGTTCAGTACTGAGGGAGCGCCGCACTGTCAGAGGGTCAGTACTGAGGGAGCGCTGCACCGTCAGAGTGTCAGTACTTAGGGAGTGCTGCACTGTCGGAGGGTCAGTCCTGAGGGAGCGCTGCACTGTCGGAGGGACAGTACTGAGAGAGTGCTGCACTGTCAGAAGGTCAGTACTGAGGGAGCGCTGCACTGTCGGAGGGACAGTACTGAGGCAATGCCGCACTGTCGGAGGGTCATTACTGAGGGAGTGCCGCACTGTCGGAGGGTCAGTGCTGAGGGAGTGCTGCACTGTCGGAGAGCCAGTACTGAGGGAGTGCTGCACTGTCGGAGGGTCTACTGAGGGAGTGCTGCACTGTCAGAGGGTCAGTACTGAGGGAGCGCAGCACTGTCGGAGGGTCAGTACTGAGGGAGTGCCGCACTGTCGGAGGGTCAGTACTGAGGGAGTGCTGTACTGTCAGAGGGTCAGTAGTGAGGGAGTGCTGCACTGTCGGAGGGTCAGTACTGAGGGATCGACGCACTGTCGGAGGGACAGTACTGAGGCAATGCCGCACTGTCGGAGGGTCAGTACTGAGGGAGTGCCGCACTGTCGGAGGGTCAGTGCTGAGGGAGTGCTGCACTGTCGGAGGGTCAGTGCTGAGGGAGTGCTGCACTGTCGGAGGGTCAGTACTGAGGGAGTGCTGCACTGTCGGAGGGTCTACTGATGGAGTGCTGCACTGTCAGAGGGTCAGTACTGAGGGAGCGCAGCACTGTTGGAGGGTCAGTAGTGAGGGAGCGCTGCACTGTCAGAGGGTCAGTAGTGAGGGAGTGCTGCACTGTCGGAGGATCAGTACTGAGGGATCGACGCACTGTAGGAGGGTCAGTACTGAGGGAGTGCCGCAATGTTGGAGGGTCAGTACTGAGGGAGTGCTGCACTGTCGGAGGGTCAGTACTGAGGGAGTGCTGCACAGTCGGACCGTCAGTACTGAGGAAGCGCTGCACTGTCGGAGGGTCAGTACTGAGGGAGGGCTGCACTGTCGGAGGGTCAGTACTGAGGGAGCGCAGCACTGTCTGAGGGTCTGTACTGAGGGATCGACGCACTGTCGGAGGGTCAATACTGAGGGAGTGCCACATTGTCGGAGGGTCAGTAGTGAGGGAGTGCTGCACTGTCGGAGGGTCAGTCCTGAGGGAGTGCTGCACTATCGGAGGGTCAGTACTGAGGGAGTGCTGCACTGTCGGAGGGTCAGTACTGAGGGATCGACGCACTGTCGGAGGGTCAGTACTGAGGGAGTGCCGCACTGTCGGAGGGTCAGTACTGAGGGAGTGCCGCACTGTCGGAGGGTCAGTCCTGAGGGAGCGCTGCACTGTCGGAGGGTCAGTCCTGAGGGAGCGCTGCACTGTCGGAGGGTCAGTCCTGAGGGAGCGCTGCACTGACAGAGGGAGAGTACTGAGAGAGTGCTGCACTGTCAGAGGGTCAGTACTGAGGGAGTGCCGCAATGTTGGAGGGTCAGTACTGAGGGAGTGCTGCACTGTCGGAGGGTCAGTACTGAGGGAGTGCTGCACAGTCGGACCGTCAGTACTGAGGAAGCGCTGCACTGTCGGAGGATCAGTACTGAGGGAGTGCTGCACTGTCGGAGGGTCAGTACTGAGGGAGCGCAGCACTGTCTGAGGGTCTGTACTGAGGGATCGACGCACTGTCGGAGGGTCAATACTGAGGGAGTGCCGCATTGTCGGAGGGTCATTAGTGAGGGAGTGCTGCACTGTTGGAGGGTCAGTACTGAGGGAGTGCCGCACTGTCGGAGGGTCAGTACTAAGGGAGTGCCGCACTGTCGGAGGGTCAGTGCTGAGGGAGTGCCGCACTGTCGGAGGTTCAGTACTGAGGGAGTGCCGCACTGTTGGAGCGTCAGTACTGAGGGAGTGCTGCACTGTCAGGGGGTCAGTACTGAGGGAGTGCTGCACTGTCGGAGGGACAGTACTGAGAGAGTGCTGCACTGTCAGAGGGTCAGTACTGAGGGAGTGCTGCACTGTCGGAGGGTCAGTCCTGAGGGAGTGCTGCACTGTCGGAGGGTCAGTACTGAGGGAGTGCTGCACTGTCGGAGGGTCAGTCCTGAGGGAGCGCTGCACTGTCGGAGGGACAGTACTGCGAGAGTGCTGCACTGTCAGAGGGTCAGTACTGAGGGAGTGCTGCACTGTCGGAGGGACAGTACTGAGGCAATGCCGCACTGTCAGAGGGTCAGTACTGAGGGAGTGCCGCACTGCCGGAGGGTCAGTGCTGAGGGAGTGCTGCACTGTCGGAGGGTCAGTACTGAGGGAGTGCTGCACTGTCGGAGGGTCAGTAGTGAGGGAATGCTGCACTGTCGGAGGGTCAGTACTGAAGGATCGACGCACTGTTGGAGTGTCAGTAATGAGGGAGTGCCGCACTGTCGGAGTGTCAGTACTGAGGGATCGACGCACTGTCGGAGGGTGAGTACTGAGGGAGTGCTGCACTGTCGGAGGGTCAGTACTGAGGGAGTGCCGCACTGTCGGAGGGTCAGTACTGAGGGAGTGCCACACTGTCGGAGGGTCAGTAGTGAGGGAGTGCTGCACTGTCGGAGGGTCAGTACTGAGGGATCGACGCACTGTTGGAGGGTCAGTACTGAGGGAGTGCCGCACTGTCGGAAGTTCAGTACCGAGGGAGCGCCGCACTGTTGGAGGGTCAGTACTGAGGGAGCGCTGCACTGTCAGAGGGTCAGTACTGAGGGAGCGCTGCACCGTCGGAGTGTCAGTAGTGAGGGAGTGCTGCACTGTCGGAGGGTCAGTCCTGAGGGAGCACTGCACTGTCGGAGGGTCAGTCCTGAGGGAGCGCTGCACTGACAGAGGGACAGTACTGAGAGAATGCTGCACTGTCAGAGGGTCAGTACTGAGGGAGTACCGCAATGTTGGAGGGTCAGTACTGAGGGAGTGCTGCACTGTCGGAGGGTCAGTACTGAGTGAGTGCTGCACAGTCGGACCGTCAGTACTGAGGGAGCGCTGCACTGTCGGAGGGTCAGTACTGAGGGAGTGCTGCACTGTCGGAGGGTCAGTACTGAGGGAGCGCAGCACTGTCTGAGGGTCTGTACTGAGGGATCGACGCACTGTCGGTGGGTCAATACTGAGGGAGTGCCGCACAGTCAGAGGGTCAGTACTGAGGGAGTGCTGCACTGTCGGAGGGACAGTACTGTGGGAGTGCTGCACTGTCGGAGGTTCAGTACTGAGGGAGCGCCGCACTGTTGGAGGGTCAGTACTGAGGGAGTGCTGCACTGTCAGAGGGTCAGTACTGAGGGAGCGCCGCACCGTCGGAGTGTCAGTACTGAGGGAGTGCTGCACTGTCGGAGGGTCAGTCCTGAGGGAGCGCTGCACTGTCGGAGGGACAGTACTGAGAGAGTGCTGCACTCTCAGAAGGTCAGTACTGAGGGAGTGCTGCACCGTCGGAGTGTCAGTACTGAGGGAGTGCTGCACTGTCGGAGGGTCAGTCCTGAGGGAGCGCTGCACTGTCGGAGGGTCAGTCCTGAGGGAGCGCTGCACTGACAGAGGGACAGTACTGAGAGAGTGCTGCACTGTCAGAGAGTCAGTACTGAGGGAGTGCCGCAATGTTGGAGGGTCAGTACTGAGGGAGTGCTGCACTGTCGGAGGGTCAGTACTGAGGGAGTGCTGCACAGTCGGACCGTCAGTATTGAGGGAGCGCTGCACTGTCGGAGGGTCAGTCCTGAGGGAGCGCTGCACTGTCGGAGGGTCAGTCCTGAGGGAGCGCTGCACTGACAGCGGGACAGTACTGAGAGAGTGCTGCACTGTCAGAGGGTCAGTACTGAGGGAGCGCCGCAATGTTGGAGGGTCAGTACTGAGGGAGTGCTGCACTGTCGGAGGGTCAGTACTGAGGGAGCGCTGCACAGTCGGACCGTCAGTACTGAGGGAGCGCTGCACTGTCGGAGGGTCAGTACTGAGGGAGCGCAGCACTGTCTGAGGGTCTGTACTGAGGGATCGACGCACTGTCGGAGGGTCAATACTGAGGGAGTGCCACATTGTTGGAGGGTCAGTAGTGAGGGAGTGCTGCACTGTCGGAGGGTCAGTACTGAGGGAGTGCCGCACTGTTGGAGGGTCAGTAGTGAGGGAGTGCTGCACTGTCGGAGGGTCAGTACTGAGGGATCCATGCACTGTCGAAGGGTCAGTACTGAGGGAGTGCCGCACTGTCGGAGGGTCAGTACTAACGGAGTGCTGCACTGTCGGAGGGTCAGTACTGAGGGAGTGCCGCACTGTCGGAGGTTCAGTACTGAGGGAGTGCCGCACTGTTGGAGGGTCAGTACTGAGGGAGTGCTGAACTGTCAGAGGGTCAGTACTGAGGGAGTGCTGCACTGTCGGAGAGACAGTACTGAGAGAGTGCTGCACTGTCAGAGGGTCAGTACTGAGGGAGTGCTGCACTGTCGGAGGGTCAGTCCTGAGGGAGTGCTGCACTGTCGGAGGGTCAGTACTGAGGGAGTGCTGCACTGTCGGAGGGTCAGTGCTGAGGGAGTGCCGCACTGTCGGAGGGTCAGTGCTGAGGGAGTGCTGCACTGTCGGAGAGCCAGTACTGAGGGAGTGCTGCACTGTCGGAGGGTCTACTGAGGGAGTGCTGCACTGTCAGAGGGTCAGTACTGAGGGAGCGCAGCACTGTCGGAGGGTCAGTACTGAGGGAGTGCCGCACTGTCGGAGGGTCAGTACTGAGGGAGTGCTGTACTGTCAGAGGGTCAGTAGTGAGGGAGTGCTGCACTGTCGGAGGGTCAGTACTGAGGGATCGACGCACTGTCGGAGGGTCAGTACTGAGGGAGTGCCGCACTGTCGGAGGGTCAGTACTGAGGGAGTGCTGCACTGTCGGAGGATCAGTACTGAGGGAGTGCCGCACTGTCGGAGGGTCAGTAGTGAGGGAGTGCTGCACTGTCGGAGGGTCAGTACTGAGGGATCGACGCACTGTCGGAGGGTCAGTACTGAGGTAGTGCCGCACTGTCGGAGAGACAGTACTGAGAGAGTGCTGCACTGTCAGAGGGTCAGTACTGAGGGAGTGCTGCACTGTCGGAGGGTCAGTCCTGAGGGAGTGCTGCACTGTCGGAGGGTCAGTACTGAGGGAGTGCTGCACTGTCGGAGGGTCAGTCCTGAGGGAGCGCTGCACTGTCGGAGGGTCAGTCCTGAGGGAGCGCTGCACTGACAGAGGGACAGTACTGAGAGAGTGCTGCACTGTCAGAGAGTCAGTACTGAGGTAGTGCCGCAATGTTGGAGGGTCAGTACTGAGGGAGTGCTGCACTGTCGGAGGGTCAGTACTGAGGGAGTGCTGCACAGTCGGACCGTCAGTATTGAGGGAGCGCTGCACTGTCGGAGGGTCAGTCCTGAGGGAGCGCTGCACTGTCGGAGGGTCAGTCCTAAGGGAGCGCTGCACTGACAGAGGGACAGTACTGAGAGAGTGCTGCACTGTCAGAGGGTCAGTACTGAGGGAGCGCCGCAATGTTGGAGGGTCAGTACTGAGGGAGTGCTGCACTGTCGGAGGGTCAGTACTGAGGGAGCGCTGCACAGTCGGACCGTCAGTACTGAGGGAGCGCTGCACTGTCGGAGGGTCAGTACTGAGGGAGCGCTGCACTGTCGGAGGGTCAGTAGTGAGGGAATGCTGCACTGTCGGAGGGTCAGTACTGAGGGATCGACGCAGTGTCGGAGGGTCTGTAATGAGGGAGTGCCGCACTGTCGGAGGGTCAGTACTGAGGGATCGAAGCACTGTCTGAGGGTCAGTACTGAGGGAGTGCAGCACTGTCAGAGGGTCAGTACTGAGGGAGCGCTGCACTGTCGGTGCGTCAGTACTGAGGGAGTGCCGCACAGTCAGAGGGTCAGTACTGAGGGAGTGCTGCACTGTCGGAGGGACAGTACTGTGGGAGTGCTGCACTGTCGGAGGTTCAGTACTGAGGGAGCGCCGCACTGTTGGAGGGTCAGTACTGAGGGAGTGCTGCACTGTCGGAGGGTCAGTACTGAGGGAGTGCTGCACTGTCGGAGGGTCAGTACTGAGGGAGTGCTGCACTGTCGGAGGGTCAGTACTGAGGGAGTGCTGCACTGTCGGAGGGTCAGTAGTGAGGGAATGCTGCACTGTCGGAGGGTCAGTACTGAGAGATCGACGCACTGTCGGAGGGTCAGTAATGAGGGAGTGCCGCACTGTCGGAGGGTCAGTACTGAGGGATCGACGCACTGTCTGAGGGTCAATACTGAGGGAGTGCCGCATTGTCGGAGGGTCAGTAGTGAGGGAGTGCTGCACTGTCGGAGAGTCAGTACTGAGGGAGTGCCGCACTGTCGGAGGGTCAGTACTGAGGGAGTGCCGCACTGTTGGAGGGTCAGTAGTGAGGGAGTGCTGCACTGTCGGAGGGTCAGTACTGAGGGATCCACGCACTGTCGAAGGGTCAGTACTGAGGGAGTGCCGCACTGTCGGAGGGTCAGTACTAAGGGAGTGCCGCACTGTCGGAGGGACAGTACTGTGGGAGTGCTGCACTGTCGGAGAGTCACTACTGAGGGAGTGCTGCACTGTGGGAGGGTCAGTAGTGAGGGAGTGCTGCACTGTCGGAGGGTCAGTACTGAGGGAGTGCTGCACTGTCGGAGGGTCAGGACTGAGGGATCGACGCACTGTCGGAGGGTCAGTACTGAGGGATCGACGCACTGTCGGAGGGTCAGTACTGAGGGATCCATGCACTGTCGAAGGGTCAGTACTGAGGGAGTGCCGCACTGTCGGAGGGTCAGTACTAACGGAGTGCTGCACTGTCGGAGGGTCAGTACTGAGGGAGTGCCGCACTGTCGGAGGTTCAGTACTGAGGGAGTGCCGCACTGTTGGAGGGTCAGTACTGAGGGAGTGCTGAACTGTCAGAGGGTCAGTACTGAGGGAGTGCTGCACTGTCGGAGAGACAGTACTGAGAGAGTGCTGCACTGTCAGAGGGTCAGTACTGAGGGAGTGCTGCACTGTCGGAGGGTCAGTCCTGAGGGAGTGCTGCACTGTCGGAGGGTCAGTACTGAGGGAGTGCTGCACTGTCGGAGGGTCAGTGCTGAGGGAGTGCCGCACTGTCGGAGGGTCAGTGCTGAGGGAGTGCTGCACTGTCGGAGAGCCAGTACTGAGGGAGTGCTGCACTGTCGGAGGGTCTACTGAGGGAGTGCTGCACTGTCAGAGGGTCAGTACTGAGGGAGCGCAGCACTGTCGGAGGGTCAGTACTGAGGGAGTGCCGCACTGTCGGAGGGTCAGTACTGAGGGAGTGCTGTACTGTCAGAGGGTCAGTAGTGAGGGAGTGCTGCACTGTCGGAGGGTCAGTACTGAGGGATCGACGCACTGTCGGAGGGTCGGTACTGAGGGAGTGCCGCACTGTCGGAGGGTCAGTACTGAGGGAGTGCTGCACTGTCGGAGGATCAGTACTGAGGGAGTGCCGCACTGTCGGAGGGTCAGTAGTGAGGGAGTGCTGCACTGTCGGAGGGTCAGTACTGAGGGATCGACGCACTGTCGGAGGGTCAGTACTGAGGTAGTGCCGCACTGTCGGAGAGACAGTACTGAGAGAGTGCTGCACTGTCAGAGGGTCAGTACTGAGGGAGTGCTGCACTGTCGGAGGGTCAGTCCTGAGGGAGTGCTGCACTGTCGGAGGGTCAGTACTGAGGGAGTGCTGCACTGTCGGAGGGTCAGTCCTGAGGGAGCGCTGCACTGTCGGAGGGTCAGTCCTGAGGGAGCGCTGCACTGACAGAGGGACAGTACTGAGAGAGTGCTGCACTGTCAGAGAGTCAGTACTGAGGTAGTGCCGCAATGTTGGAGGGTCAGTACTGAGGGAGTGCTGCACTGTCGGAGGGTCAGTACTGAGGGAGTGCTGCACAGTCGGACCGTCAGTATTGAGGGAGCGCTGCACTGTCGGAGGGTCAGTCCTGAGGGAGCGCTGCACTGTCGGAGGGTCAGTCCTAAGGGAGCGCTGCACTGACAGAGGGACAGTACTGAGAGAGTGCTGCACTGTCAGAGGGTCAGTACTGAGGGAGCGCCGCAATGTTGGAGGGTCAGTACTGAGGGAGTGCTGCACTGTCGGAGGGTCAGTACTGAGGGAGCGCTGCACAGTCGGACCGTCAGTACTGAGGGAGCGCTGCACTGTCGGAGGGTCAGTACTGAGGGAGCGCTGCACTGTCGGAGGGTCAGTAGTGAGGGAATGCTGCACTGTCGGAGGGTCAGTACTGAGGGATCGACGCAGTGTCGGAGGGTCTGTAATGAGGGAGTGCCGCACTGTCGGAGGGTCAGTACTGAGGGATCGAAGCACTGTCTGAGGGTCAGTACTGAGGGAGTGCAGCACTGTCAGAGGGTCAGTACTGAGGGAGCGCTGCACTGTCGGTGCGTCAGTACTGAGGGAGTGCCGCACAGTCAGAGGGTCAGTACTGAGGGAGTGCTGCACTGTCGGAGGGACAGTACTGTGGGAGTGCTGCACTGTCGGAGGTTCAGTACTGAGGGAGCGCCGCACTGTTGGAGGGTCAGTACTGAGGGAGTGCTGCACTGTCGGAGGGTCAGTACTGAGGGAGTGCTGCACTGTCGGAGGGTCAGTACTGAGGGAGTGCTGCACTGTCGGAGGGTCAGTACTGAGGGAGTGCTGCACTGTCGGAGGGTCAGTAGTGAGGGAATGCTGCACTGTCGGAGGGTCAGTACTGAGAGATCGACGCACTGTCGGAGGGTCAGTAATGAGGGAGTGCCGCACTGTCGGAGGGTCAGTACTGAGGGATCGACGCACTGTCTGAGGGTCAATACTGAGGGAGTGCCGCATTGTCGGAGGGTCAGTAGTGAGGGAGTGCTGCACTGTCGGAGAGTCAGTACTGAGGGAGTGCCGCACTGTCGGAGGGTCAGTACTGAGGGAGTGCCGCACTGTTGGAGGGTCAGTAGTGAGGGAGTGCTGCACTGTCGGAGGGTCAGTACTGAGGGATCCACGCACTGTC
Source organism: Cetorhinus maximus (assembly GCF_964194155.1). Classification (NCBI taxonomy): domain Eukaryota; kingdom Metazoa; phylum Chordata; class Chondrichthyes; order Lamniformes; family Cetorhinidae; genus Cetorhinus; species Cetorhinus maximus. The sequence goes on from NW_027599762.1 coordinate 14,933, forward strand.
GAAGGGTCAGTACTGAGGGAGTGCCGCACTGTCGGAGGGTCAGTACTAAGGGAGTGCCGCACTGTCGGAGGGACAGTACTGTGGGAGTGCTGCACTGTCGGAGAGTCACTACTGAGGGAGTGCTGCACTGTGGGAGGGTCAGTAGTGAGGGAGTGCTGCACTGTCGGAGGGTCAGTACTGAGGGAGTGCTGCACTGTCGGAGGGTCAGGACTGAGGGATCGACGCACTGTCGGAGGGTCAGTACTGAGGGATCGACGCACTGTCGGAGGGTCAGTACTGAGGGATCGACGCACTGTCGGAGGGTCAGTACTGAGCGAGTGCCGCACTGTCGGAGGTTCAGTACTGAGGGAGCGCCGCACTGTAAGAGGGTCAGTACTGAGGGAGCGCTGCACCGTCAGAGTGTCAGTACTTAGGGAGTGCTGCACTGTCGGAGGGTCAGTCCTGAGGGAGCGCTGCACTGTCGGAGGGACAGTACTGAGAGAGTGCTGCACTGTCAGAAGGTCAGTACTGAGGGAGTGCTGCACTGTCGGAGGGTCAGTACTGAGGGAGTGCCGCACTGTCGGAGGGTCAGTAGTGAGGGAGTGCTGCACTGTCGGAGGGTCAGTACTGAGGGATCGACGCACTGTCGGAGGGTCAGTACTGAGGGAGTGCCGCACTGTCGGAGGTTCAGTACCGAGGGAGCGCCGCACTGTTGGAGGGTCAGTACTGAGGGAGTGCTGCACTGTCAGAGGGTCTGTACTGAGGGAGCACTGCACCGTCGGAGTGTCAGTACTGAGGGAGTGCTGCACTGTCGGAGGGTCAGTCCTGAGGGAGCGCTGCACTGTCGGAGGGTCAGTCCTGAGGGAGCGCTGCACTGACAGAGGGACAGTACTGAGAGAGTGCTGCACTGTCAGAGAGTCAGTACTGAGGGAGTGCCGCAATGTTGGAGGGTCAGTACTGAGGGAGTGCTGCACTGTCGGAGGGTCAGTACTGAGGGAGTGCTGCACAGTCGGACCGTCAGTATTGAGGGAGCGCTGCACTGTCGGAGGGTCAGTCCTGAGGGAGCGCTGCACTGTCGGAGGGTCAGTCCTGAGGGAGCGCTGCACTGACAGAGGGACAGTACTGAGAGAGTGCTGCACTGTCAGAGGGTCAGTACTGAGGGAGCGCCGCAATGTTGGAGGGTCAGTACTGAGGGAGTGCTGCACTGTCGGAGGGTCAGTACTGAGGGAGCGCTGCACAGTCGGACCGTCAGTACTGAGGGAGCGCTGCACTGTCGGAGGGTCAGTACTGAGGGAGCGCAGCACTGTCTGAGGGTCTGTACTGAGGGATCGACGCACTGTCGGAGGGTCAATACTGAGGGAGTGCCACATTGTTGGAGGGTCAGTAGTGAGGGAGTGCTGCACTGTCGGAAGGTCAGTATTGAGGGAGTGCCGCACTGTTGGAGGGTCAGTAGTGAGGGAGTGCTGCACTGTCGGAGGGTCAGTACTGAGGGATCCATGCACTGTCGAAGGGTCAGTACTGAGGGAGTGCCGCACTGTCGGAGGGTCAGTACTAAGAGGGTGCTGCACTGTCGGAGGGTCAGTACTGAGGGAGTGCCGCACTGTCGGAGGTTCAGTACTGAGAGAGTGCCGCACTGTTGGAGGGTCAGTACTGAGGGAGTGCTGAACTGTCAGAGGGTCAGTACTGAGGGAGTGCTGCACTGTCGGAGAGACAGTACTGAGAGAGTGCTGCACTGTCAGAGGGTCAGCACTGAGGGAGTGCTGCACTGTCGGAGGGTCAGTCCTGAGGGAGTGCTGCACTGTCGGAGGGTCAGTACTGAGGGAGTGCTGCACTGTCGGTGGGTCAGTGCTGAGGGAGCGCTGCACTGTCGGAGCGACAGTACTGAGAGAGTGCTGCACTGTCAGAGGGTCAGTACTGAGGGAGTGCTGCACTGTCGGAGGGACAGTACTGAGGCAATGCCGCACTGTCGGTGGGTCAGTACTGAGGGAGTGCCACACTGCCGGAGGGTCAGTGCTGAGGGAGTGCTGCACTGTCGGAGGGTCAGTACTGAGGGAGTGCCGCACTGTCGGAGGGACAGTACTGAGGCAATGCCGCACTGTCGGTGGGTCAGTACTGAGGGAGTGCCGCACTGACGGAGGGTCAGTGCTGAGGGAGTGCTGCACTGTCGGAGGGTCAGTACTGAGGGAGTGCTGCACTGTCGGAGGGTCATTAGTGAGGGAATGCTGCACTGTCGGAGGGTCAGTACTGAGGGATCGACGGACTGTCGGAGGGTCTGTAATGAGGGAGTGCCGCACTGTCGGAGGGTCAGTACTGAGGGATCGAAGCACTGTCTGAGGGTCAGTACTGAGGGAGTGCAGCACTGTCAGAGGGTCAGTACTGAGGGAGCGCTGCACTGTCGGTGGGTCAGTACTGAGGGAGTGCCGCACAGTCAGAGGGTCAGTACTGAGGGAGCGCTGCACCGTCGGAGTGTCAGTACTGAGGGAGTGCTGCACTGTCGGAGGGTCAGTACTGAGGGAGTGCTGCACTGTCGGAGGGACAGTACTGTGGGAGTGCTGCACTGTCGGAGGTTCAGTACTGAGGGAGCGCCGCACTGTTGGAGGGTCAGTACTGAGGGAGTGCTGCACTGTCGGAGGGTCAGTACTGAGGGAGCGCTGCACTGTCGGAGGGTCAGTACTGAGGGAGTGCTTCACTGTCGGAGGGTCAGTAGTGAGGGAATGCTGCACTGTCGGAGGGTCAGTACTGAGAGATCGACGCACTGTCGGAGGGTCAGTAATGAGGGAGTGCCGCACTGTCGGAGGGTCAGTACTGAGGGATCGACGCACTGTCTGAGGGTCAATACTGAGGGAGTGCCGCATTGTCGGAGGGTCAGTAGTGAGGGAGTGCTGCACTGTCGGAGAGTCAGTACTGAGGGAGTGCCGCACTGTCGGAGGGTCAGTTCTGAGGGAGTGCCGCACTGTAGGAGGGTCCGTAGTGAGGGAGTGCTGCACTGTCGGAGGGTCAGTACTGAGGGATCCACGCACTGTCGAAGGGTCAGTACTGAGGGAGTGCCGCACTGTCGGAGGGTCAGTACTAAGGGAGTGCCGCACTGTCGGAGGGACAGTACTGTGGGAGTGCTTCACTGTCGGAGGGTCACTACTGAGGGAGTGCTGCACTGTGGGAGGGTCAGTACTGAGGGAGTGCTGCACTGTCGGAGGGTCAGTACTGAGGGAGTGCTGCACTGTCGGAGGGTCAGTACTGAGGGATCGACGCACTGTCGGAGGGTCAGTACTGAGGGATCGACGCACTGTCGGAGGGTCAGTACTGAGGGATCGACGCACTGTCGGAGGGTCAGTACTGAGCGAGTGCCGCACTGTCGGAGGTTCAGTACTGAGGGAGCGCCGCACTGTCAGAGGGTCAGTACTGAGGGAGCGCTGCACCGTCAGAGTGTCAGTACTTAGGGAGTGCTGCACTGTCGGACGGTCAGTCCTGAGGGAGCGCTGCACTGTCGGAGGGACAGTACTGAGAGAGTGCTGCACTGTCAGAAGGTCAGTACTGAGGGAGCGCTGCACTGTCGGAGGGACAGTACTGAGGCAATGCCGCACTGTCGGAGGGTCATTACTGAGGGAGTGCCGCACTGTCGGAGGGTCAGTGCTGAGGGAGTGCTGCACTGTCGGAGAGCCAGTACTGAGGGAGTGCTGCACTGTCGGAGGGTCTACTGAGGGAGTGCTGCACTGTCAGAGGGTCAGTACTGACGGAGCGCAGCACTGTCGGAGGGTCAGTACTGAGGGAGTGCCGCACTGTCGGAGGGTCAGTAATGAGGGAGTGCTGTACTGTCAGAGGGTCAGTAGTGAGGGAGTGCTGCACTGTCGGAGGGTCAGTACTGAGGGATCGACGCACTGTCGGAGGGACAGTACTGAGGCAATGCCGCACTGTCGGAGGGTCAGTACTGAGGGAGTGCCGCACTGTCGGAGGGTCAGTGCTGAGGGAGTGCTGCACTGTCGGAGGGTCAGTGCTGAGGGAGTGCTGCACTGTCGGAGGCTCAGTACTGAGGGAGTGCTGCACTGTCGGAGGGTCTACTGATGGAGTGCTGCACTGTCAGACGGTCAGTACTGAGGGAGCGCAGCACTGTTGGAGGGTCAGTACTGAGGGAGTGCCGCACTGTCGGAAGGTCAGTACTGAGGGAGTGCTGTACTGTTAGAGGGTCAGTAGTGAGGGAGCGCTGCACTGTCAGAGGGTCAGTAGTGAGGGAGTGCTGCACTGTCGGAGGATCAGTACTGAGGGATCGACGCACTGTAGGAGGGTCAGTACTGAGGGAGTGCCGCAATGTTGGAGGGTCAGTACTGAGGGAGTGCTGCACTGTCGGAGGGTCAGTACTGAGGGAGTGCTGCACAGTCGGACCGTCAGTACTGAGGAAGCGCTGCACTGTCGGAGGGTCAGTACTGAGGGAGGGCTGCACTGTCGGAGGGTCAGTACTGAGGGAGCGCAGCACTGTCTGAGGGTCTGTACTGAGGGATCGACGCACTGTCGGAGGGTCAATACTGAGGGAGTGCCACATTGTCGGAGGGTCAGTAGTGAGGGAGTGCTGCACTGTCGGAGGGTCAGTCCTGAGGGAGTGCTGCACTATCGGAGGGTCAGTACTGAGGGAGTGCTGCACTGTCGGAGGGTCAGTACTGAGGGAGCGCTGCACTGTCGGAGGGTCAGTCCTGAGGGAGCGCTGCACTGACAGAGGGACAGTACTGAGAGAGTGCTGCACTGTCAGAGAGTCAGTACTGAGGGAGTGCCGCAATGTTGGAGGGTCAGTACTGAGGGAGTGCTGCACTGTCGGAGGGTCAGTACTGAGGGAGTGCTGCACAGTCGGACCGTCAGTATTGAGGGAGCGCTGCACTGTCGGAGGGTCAGTCCTGAGGGAGCGCTGCACTGTCGGAGGGTCAGTCTTGAGGGGGCGCTGCACTGACAGAGGGACAGTACTGAGAGAGTGCTGCAATGTCAGAGGGTCAGTACTGAGGGAGCGCCGCAATGTTGGAGGGTCAGTACTGAGGGAGTGCTGCACTGTCGGAGGGTCAGTACTGAGGGAGCGCTGCACAGTCGGACCGTCAGTACTGAGGGAGCGCTGCACTGTCGGAGGGTCAGTACTGCGGGAGCGCAGCACTGTCTGAGGGTCTGTACTGAGGGATCGACGCACTGTCGGAGGGTCAATACTGAGGGAGTGCCACATTGTTGGAGGGTCAGTAGTGAGGGAGTGCTGCACTGTCGGAGGGTCAGTACTGAGGGAGTGCCGCACTGTTGGAGGGTCAGTAGTGAGGGAGTGCTGCACTGTCGGAGGGTCAGTACTGAGGGATCCATGCACTGTCGAAGGGTCAGTACTGAGGGAGTGCCGCACTGTCGGAGGGTCAGTACTAAGGGAGTGCTGCACTGTCGGAGGGTCAGTACTGAGGGAGTGCCGCACTGTCGGAGGTTCAGTACTGAGGGAGTGCCGCACTGTTGGAGGGTCAGTACTGAGGGAGTGCTGAACTGTCAGAGGGTCAGTACTGAGGGAGTGCTGCACTGTCGGAGAGACAGTACTGAGAGAGTGCTGCACTGTCAGAGGGTCAGTACTGAGGGAGTGCTGCACTGTCGGAGGGTCAGTCCTGAGGGAGTGCTGCACTGTCGGAGGGTCAGTACTGAGGGAGTGCTGCACTGTCGGAGGGTCAGTGCTGAGGGAGCGCTGCACTGTCGGAGGGACAGTACTGAGAGAGTGCTGCACTGTCAGAGGGTCAGTACTGAGGGAGTGCTGCACTGTCAGAGGGACAGTACTGAGGCAATGCCGCACTGTCGGTGGGTCAGTACTGAGGGAGTGCCACACTGCCGGAGGGTCAGTGCTGAGGGAGTGCTGCACTGTCGGAGGGTCAGTACTGAGGGAGTGCCGCACTGTCGGAGGGACAGTACTGAAGCAATGCAGCACTGTCGGTGGGTCAGTACTGAGGGAGTGCCGCACTGCCGGAGGGTCAGTGCTGAGGGAGTGCTGCACTGTCGGAGGGTCAGTACTGAGGGACTGCTGCACTGTCGGAGGGTCAGTAGTGAGGGAATGCTGCACTGTCGGAGGGTCAGTACTGAGGGATCGACGGACTGTCGGAGGGTCTGTAATGAGGGAGTGCCGCACTGTCGGAGGGTCAGTACTGAGGGATCGAAGCACTGTCTGAGGGTCAGTACTGAGGGAGTGCAGCACTGTCAGAGGGTCAGTACTGAGGGAGCGCTGCACTGTCGGTGGGTCAGTACTGAGGGAGTGCCGCACAGTCAGAGGGTCAGTACTGAGGGAGCGCTGCACCGTCGGAGTGTCAGTACTGAGGGAGTGCTGCACTGTCGGAGGGTCAGTACTGAGGGAGTGCTGCACTGTCGGAGGGACAGTACTGTGGGAGTGCTGCACTGTCGGAGGTTCAGTACTGAGGGAGCGCCGCACTGTTGGAGGGTCAGTACTGAGGGAGTGCTGCACTGTCGGAGGGTCAGTACTGAGGGAGTGCTGCACTGTCGGAGGGTCAGTACTGAGGGAGTGCTGCACTGTCGGAGGGTCAGTACTGAGGGAGTGCTGCACTGTCGGAGGGTCAGTAGTGAAGGAATGCTGCACTGTCGGAGGGTCAGTACTGAGAGATCGACGCACTGTCGGAGGGTCCGTAATGAGGGAGTGCCGCACTGTCGGAGGGTCAGTACTGAGGGATCGACGCACTGTCTGAGGGTCAATACTGAGGGAGTGCCGCATTGTCGGAGGGTCAGTAGTGAGGGAGTGCTGCACTGTCGGAGAGTCAGTACTGAGGGAGTGCCGCACTGTCGGAGGGTCAGTACTGAGGGAGTGCCGCACTGTTGGAGGGTCCGTAGTGAGGGAGTGCTACACTGTCGGAGGGTCAGTACTGAGGGATCCACGCACTGTCGAAGGGTCAGTACTGAGGGAGTGCCGCACTGTCGGAGGGTCAGTACTAAGGGAGTGCCGCACTGTCGGAGGGACAGTACTGTGGGAGTGCTGCACTGTCGGAGGGTCACTACTGAGGGAGTGCTGCACTGTGGGAGGGTCAGTACTGAGGGAGTGCTGCACTGTCGGAGGGTCAGTACTGAGGGAGTGCTGCACTGTCGGAGGGTCAGTACTGAGGGATCGACGCACTGTCGGAGGGTCAGTACTGAGGGATCGACGCACTGTCGGAGGGTCAGTACTGAGGGAGCGCCGCACTGTCAGAGGGTCAGTACTGAGGGAGCGCTGCA